>NC_034182.2:11050298-11350298 GCF_002021735.2 Oncorhynchus kisutch | reverse complement strand
CTGCTAACGACACAAAGTCATCCAGTACCAGTAATCCCATGTGTCCAGTACTGGTACTCCCAGCTTCACTAGAATAGAACCGGAAAGCTTTGGGCCGAACCGTGACAGTGGAGGGAGGGTGAGCAACAATATTACAAGCTAATTCATTAGCGATAGATTTGGACTTGGTTTAAACCTTGTCATTCACTCCAATGACGATAAATTGCTTTAACAACTGATTGAGTAAACCTATCAGTTGGCTGCGATTCACCATTCATGCTTAAAACAAGGTTGTTCTAGCATTTGTAGAACACCCAGAGCATGCATCACGCGCACACACACACACGCGCATGCACACACACACACACGCACGCACAAACACACACACACGCATGCACACACACACACACGCATGCACACACACACACACGCATGCACACACACACACACACGCATGCACACACAGCATAACAAAAAGGAATGCAGAATCCTCCTGGCTCTTGTTATTAGGTCAGTGTAGCCCCCAGGCAGTAGCTCCCGTATGTGGATGGGAGGAGAGGGGAAAAGAGGCAGGCAGAGCAGAGGACAGTAAACGGCTGTCTTTGACACTCATCGTTATTGAAGGGGAGCATGTTCCCCAGACATCACAGCTCTGCTGACAGCTGCTCTCTCACCTCCCCTCTCTCCTCCTGTCCCTGACTGACCTTACCCAGCTCTAATGTAAGCATGGACATGGACACGGACACACAGCCACTGAACTTGTTTTGGTGGAAGGAGCTGTAGGAGGATGGGCTCATTATAATGGCTGGAATAGAATTAATGGAACACAGTCAAACACGTGGTTTCCGTACACTTGATGTTTGATACGGTTCCATTTATTCCATTGCAGCCATTACAATGAGCCCGTCCTCCTATAGTTCATTCCACCAGCCTCCTCTGGTTGACACACTTCTCTCCCTCCCTCCCCCTTCCCCTATTTCCCTGGGTGCCTTCTTTAAAAGCATTCAGCACAGGAGGGCGAGTCCTAACAGTAGGTCCTACAGCACACACAGTCCTATACGCTGTTGTAAGTGTCCTTAGTATAACTCTGTCTTTGGTGTGGGCTCTCTGGGCTAAATCAGTCCTGGGTGACTACTCTTAACACAAGGTAAACAACACTGCGAACCGTCCGGCCTCTGTTCCCTAGCCAAATGCATCTGTGACGCAGCCAAAAGTGGAAATGAAGTATGAAAGCTCCGGTCCCACGGGGGAACATATTGACTGTAACACCGGATTGTTTTTATGCGAATTGAATTTCCTAATCAATGGCGGTAATCAGGGGTTAGTGTTGGGAGCCCTGGGACACAGACAGGCATGTAAGGTCTGCAGTTTGCCTGGTGTCATCTTAAACTGCGAGGGCTACGAGACGCGACACAATGGTCAATGCTCCCCTGCAAATCAGAATATTAGCACAACGGGAATCTCCTGATTAGACGAAAGACGGATAATAAAAGAACTGAAAATAAATTCTCCGTTCAGTTGGAGTCAGTATGTGGACACAAAACAAACAACCTAAGATCCAAGAGTGCCAGGGCTGGTTTCCCTCACTCTCCTCCCAGGTTAGAAATGGCATCTGACTAAGAAGAGATAAGGTCAGGATTCTCCTCTTCAATCCAGACACAATAATAATCCTGACTCATTATTTATTACGTAACTAAAAGAGATAGACTGATCGATAGAGATGGGAGAGAGGGGGAGTGAGAGAAAGAGAGAGGAGAGCGATATAGAGGGGGGACTAGTTTTCATCTCAGCTCTTAGCACTGCCCTGTGTGTGTGTGTGTGTGTGTGAGAGAGAGAGAGCCTTGGAGCACTTTTCTACCTGAGTGGTCCTGACATAGACCTCTCCAGCATCACTCTAAAACCACCCCCTACCTTCCCAACCTCCTCATACATAATTATAGCCATAAACGTACACTTAACATAGTTATCTTCTCTACAACAGCAGGACAACCTTAAATGAACTGTTCGCTTAAATGTGACGTAAAAATGCAATTATCTAAACTTAAATTATTCCCACTTACAGTACAACGAGCCATGCCACTCTTCCTTCATTATCAACACACCATTATAGACTTAAAGGTCTATCTGTATGTTATTCACAATGTCTTCTAAATATAAGTACTCGGTCTCTGTGTCACGTGTACACTGGTTGCATGAGGATTAGACTGCCTCTCTTCTCTGTCAGCAAAACTCGTTCTCACTGGAGGGATCTTCTTCTCACTGGAGGGATCTTCGGGGATCACAATCACACAAGTAAACAGTTTCCATACCCGTCTCATGAGTTGAGCCCTCCACAAATCTTTGATGGACCTGAAGCATTTACATAACTCATAAGAGTGAAGGAGGACGAAGATGAAGAGAAGGAGGAAGAGGAAGGAGAAATATTAGGTGTTTTTTTTCACTGTGGGTAGCAATTCTTTTTGTTGCCCGTGCTACAGATGGTTATATCGGTCTGCTAACACAGGACTAGTAAAGCTTTGTTTATTTATTCATATACACAACACCTCCGGAAAGTATTCAGACCCCTTGACTTTTTCCACATTTTATTATGTTACAGCCTTATTCTAAAATTCACTGAATCGTTCCCCCCCCCCCCCCCCCCCCCCAACTTACACACGTTTACTCCATAATTTTTGCAAATTCATTACAAATAAAAAAATAAATATCATATTTACATAAGTTTTCAGACCATTTAGTACTTTGTTGAAGCACCTTTGGCAGCGATTATTGCATCGAGAATTCTTGGGTATGACGCTACAAGCTTGGCACACCTGTATTTGGGGAGTTTCTCTCATTCTTCTCTGCAGATCATCTCAAGCTCTGTCAGGTTGGATGGGGAGTGTCGCTGCACAGCTATTTTCATGTCTCTCCAGATATGTTCGATCAGGTTCAAGTCCGGGCTCTGGCTGGGCCACTCAAGGACATTCAGAGACTTGTCTCGAAGCCACTCCTGTGTTGTCTTGGTGTGTGCTTAGGGTCGTTGTTCTGTTGGAAGGTGAACCTTCACCCCAGTCTGAGGTCCTAAGCACTCTGGAGCAGGTTTTCATCAAGTATCTCTGTACTTAGCTCCGTTCATCTATCCCTCAATCCTGACTAGTCTCCCAGTCCCTGCCTCAGAATAATATCTCCACACCATTATGCTACCACCACCATGTTTCACCGTAGGGATGGTGTCAGACTTCCTCCAGATGTGACGCTTGGCATTCAGGTCAAAGAGTTCAATCTTAGTTTCATCAGACCAGAGCATCTTGTTTCTCATGTTCTGAGAATGGAGTTTGCCAAAAAGCACCTAAACAAACGGGCAGTCATGTGCCTTTTACTGAGAAGTGGCTTCCATCTGGCCACTCTACCATAAAGGCCTGATTGGTGTAGTGCTGCAGAGATGGTAGCACTGTCAACTGTGGGACCTTATATAGACAGGTGCATGCCTTTCCAAATCATGTCCAATCAATTGAATCAATGACAGGTGGAATCCAATCAAGTTGTAGAAACATCAAGAATTATTAATGGAAACAGAAAACACCTGAGCTCAATTTTGAGTGTCGTAGCATAAGGTATTACTGTTAATTATTTTTAATATATCTGCAAAAATGTCCTGCATTCCAGGTGACTACCTTATGAAGCTGGTTGAGAGAATGCCAAGTGTGTTATTTCATAGTTTTGATGTCTTCACTATTATTTTACAATGTAGAAAATAGTACAAAATGTATATATATTTTTTAGGGGTGAACTCTTAGCCCCCTTACTTCCCGTGGCTATGGAGAGGTGCAGGTGTGAGGAGAAGGAGAAGTCAGGGATGGTGAAGGAGATGGAAATCGAGGGGAAGGTGGATGAGGTTCTTTTGGAGTACCATAAATACTACAAGGACACAGCTGGAAGAGAGACACCATACCCTGTTCCAAAATACCACCCCTCTCTGACACACACGCACACACACACGGCACAGCGGGCAGGAGGATAGGAAAAGCCTGGTCCATTTAGTCATCATCCTTATCGAGCGAATCTGTGGCACAGCCATTACTGCCCCACTCCACCCAGAACACGGTCTCTCGCTGCCACCCTATTCCCTATATAGCACACGTCTTTAAAAAGTAGTGCACTATGTGGGGAATAGGGTGCCATTTGGGACACAGGCCCTGCCAGAAACAGGTGAAACCGATCAAATGGCCTTGATTCGTAATGGATGGACCCAGCAGTGTTCACCATGTTCTGGATAAAAGCCTCAGGGCTTTTCACCGAACTAAGTCCCCAGCAATTCTAGGGATTATTCTGGATCTGTAAGAGCTCATTTAATGGGACAGGGTGTGTGGACAGGATTCATACAGGGTAGCATTATATTGAGAATATCCAAATATGAGGCCCTAAGTAGTTCTATCCATACGTAATAGGGTTGTCAATTAGCCTCTAATATAATCCTGATGGATGTAGGTGGTTTTTGTATGTTATGTTACATCAGAGTTGCATTATGTGATGGGACAATGAGAAAGAATTGGAGAGTATTGTCAGTCAGTCAGTCAATCCAACATGATCAGTGTGTCTCTTTTGCTTGATAAGTGCAGCTGCATCCCACATGAAAGAATACTATATTATACTATGGTATAAACCTATAGTATTCAATGTAGTGTTTTTGCAGACTTTACTGTAGTAGTTTTGCAGACTGTAGTATTTACAGTAGAGTTTTGCAGACATTACTGTAGTGTTTCTCTTTTATTATCTTTGGCATAGAGGTGGGGGCTTTCTCCTTCAGGAAATCTACTGGAGAAATACTAAAATAACACATTTTCCATAACCTATAGGTATGACTTGGGTCTGAACAGATAACTCAGAGCTTTGATTTGATTTGGATCTCTTTTAGTCCCCATTTGGACTATTCTTCCAAGAGTCCTTAAACATTAAAATACAATGTATAATACAAACACACTTTCACATATAACACACTATTACAAACATACATAATACTAGCATAATGACCCAATAAATACACAATCTAAAAAAATATTGATTCTTCATCTACTATAATCCCACAACATTTCTATATACTATATTTAAATTGTTTGAAAATAATGTTTAAATTTATATACAGTACCTTGTCGATTGATGACCAACCAAGAACACTGCGCATGACTGCAACAGAAGAACCATATCTCCACCATAAAACAATCCTTGCTGCTTTATTCTGTGCATTCTGCAGCCTCCTAACTTCACCCGATGATGCATTTCCCCAGACCCCCGAACAGTAGTTCACCTGACTCTCAATTAATGGTTGTTATTTGCTGAATAATTTTTCCTGCTAAATATTTAGCTATCCTTCTGATTATGCATGCTGTTTTAATATTTTTTTTTTAAACTTACATAGATTAGTTATTTGAGACGACCATGATAAGCAGTTGTCTAGCTGCACTCCCAATGGTTTGGTTTCTGCCACTTCTTCAATTTGTACTCCTCCCATACTTCATTGTATCCCATGCTGTTTTGGCCTTTTCGTAGTTGAACAGACCAACATAACTTTGGTTTTCTTGGTGTTTAAAACAAGTTTGTTTTGGCAAACCCACTTCCTGATATTCTCCAAATCTCCTTGTAAAGCCACATTGTAGTGGCTACATTGTAGTATCATCTGCAAATATAGTAGATTGAGTTTCAACCTAGGCATAGGGAAGGTTGTTGGTATATATTAAATAAAGAAGTGGCCCAAGGCAGCTGCCCTGCGGTATTCCACAGTTTAACACATTAGGGGAAGAAAAATAACCATTGATATAGGTGGACTGTTTCCTGTCAGTTACATATGACTGTACCCAATTCAATGCTAAAAACCATAATGCATTAATTTTGACAAAATTATTTCATGATCCACTAAATCAAATGCTGCACTGAAATCTAAAAATAGTACACCTACAAATGTGCCATTATCCATAGCATTGAAAAGAGCTTGCTCTTTTCTATAACCTGTAGGGAACACAATATATGGTATATACTTGGCATGTAGGTTTCTCACTTATGGGTGGCACAAATTGCGATATGGGGGAGGGGAATGGGAAGGGTATATTCTAATGAAATACTGTAGTATTTACTATAGTTAAAGAAGTGTTTTGTTTCTGTGGACATTACTGTAGTATTTACTACGGTATTTCTTGTCTTCTGGATAATACTGTAGTACTTACTATAGTATAGTGCAACATTCCATTCTATAGAAAGTACTATACATGATCAAGGGATACTACCGTGTGTAGTATAGTATTCTAAAGTATACTACAGTTTACTATAGAAGTCTATACTAAGTACTGTAGTATTATATAGTAAACTGTAGTATTTCCATGTGGGATGGTAGCCGCCAACTTGTTTTCCCCTATTAGTGCCATGTTATGGTGAAGAAGAACAGTAACATGAGGGGACAGAGCATATTACTGACTGTGGAGAATGTAATTATTTTTAATTTTTTTAACACAGCGTTCAGAAGACAATGACCTCAGGTCTGGGCCAACTGGCTCTGACAGCAGACTTAACTGTACTAATTAAAAGAGCAGTAGGTGAGTTCTGATCCACATTGCCTGGTTTTATGTATCCACTTGATGTCTCATCATGGGGTTTGAATAATGAGGCAGGTCAAGAAACACACGCGCACATGCAAACACACACCACCTCGATCCCTCCAACATCATTTGGCAGTGCACTGTGACTGTGAAACCGGGAGGCCCCCAAGCTCATAAAAGCAGATTTGTGAATTTGCTGTGAGCCAGAAACTGCAGCCACTGTTAAAAAGAGAGGAAAGAAGAGCTTTTATTGTCTGAAGCATTAGAGAGCCGGACCTCTACCAAAATGAAAACAATTATAGTCCCACTCCCTCCCTCAGTACTGACAAACGCTCTTTCTGCTCTGTGAAATGGCTCCTGGACAATACAGTGGAAACAGAGAAATAAACATTCCTCAACAGAGCGGGTTTATGAGAAAATGTTAACCAGTCGGTACCTAGTGATACGGCTCCCAAAAAAACAACTACAACTAGAAATAGTGGAAAGAAGTTTTGTTTTTTTAAGGTGGTTGACAAAAAAAAACAAAGGCAGAGCACTTCGACTGTGTTCTTCAATATTAACAAGCTACCTCAGAATGTGATGTCTGTGTGTGTCTGTGCGTGTGTGTGGGTACATGCGTTTTGGGAATTGTACTCAAACCCCAGGAGACTTCAGACAAGCTGTTTTCATTTACATGGAATCGGCCCCTGATGAGAGCTGTGATGGGGCCAAAATATGTTCCAGAACCTCCTCTTCTCCTCCTGTTGTTCCTCCAGGGGAAAAATACAGTATGCTTAACTAAGCCCCATCATACACACAAGAGTAGAGAACCGTATGACACACAAAGCAGACTCATCACAGCCCAGTCACTACACACTCCCAGTAGAGCATGATCCGGTACTGTGGTCAGCTTCAACGATGTGACAAAATAACTAACACACTGTCCATGGCATCCATCTATTCTGTTCAAGAGAAGACTCTGCTTTGAGAATGTATAAAAGTCCACAAGAATTTCAAAGCATGCCTGTCATCCAAGGGATATTATTGAGACGATGAAAGGAGAAGGAGGGGAAGAGGGAATTTCTGATTAAATAAGAGGACATGTCCTGAGAGTGGTACTGCAAGCCAGAGAGCAAGACAGAGTATCAGTGGAGTTTCATGAAACATCTGGGAGTCATCAGGAATAAAGAGAGTAGAACACTGGACTCAGCTGTTTCACCATGTTCCCCTTTCTCCCTTCCTCCCTCGCTCGCTCTCTGTCTTCGCCGTCTTCACCCTCGATCCTCCCCCTCTCTCCTCACTCTTCCCCTGTCCTCCCTGCTTCATATCGACGAAACACCTTCCCATGGGGGCTGGGGGCTTACAGTGACCTTACAGAGTCCGACAGGATCGGGAAAGAGAGAGAGGAAGCAAAGAGAGAGAGGGGAAGAAAGAGAGAAAGGCCCTGGTATCTCCCAATCCCATTGACCTACACTGAAAGTGCCAAACTGTGTGGAAAACCAGGATAGCAGGCCATGTTGTTACCAAACCAATTACTAGCCTGCTAATATTGATTGTGATTGTGTGTTTTGGATCATTGTCCTGCTGCATGACGCAGCTGCGCTTCAGCTTACAGACAGATGGCCTGACATTCTCCTATAGAATTCTGATACAGAGCAGAATTCATGGTTCCTCCTATTAAGACAAGTCGTCCAGGTCCTGAGGCAGTAAAGCATCCCCAAACCATCACACTACCACCACCATGCTTGACCGTTGGTATGAGGTTCTTACTGTGGAATGCATTGTTTGGTTTTCGCCAGACATATTGGGACACGTCATCCAAAAAGTTGATTCTAGTTTGCCAAAAAAGCATGTGGATGCACCTGGATGATCATCAAAACTCTTGTAAGAATGTTCTACGGACAGATGAGCAACAAAAATTTAACTTTTTGGACGACATGAGTCCCATTATGTCTGGCGAAAACCAAGCACTGCAATTACTTTTTCACACAGGGGCATTGGATGTTGCATAACTGTTTATAAAATATGTCATTGTTGTTATTTGTTCACTCAGGTTCCCTTTATCTAATTACTAGGTTTTGGTTGAAGATCTGATAGCATTCAGTATAAAATAAATATGCAAAAGTAGAGAAAATTAGAAAGGGGGCAAATCCTTTTTCACAGCCCTGTACGTGATCAATCAGAGAATGCATTGAATGTACATGGGCCCTGGGAGACCGCGCCCTTACCTTGTTCCAGGGCCAGCTCTCTCTCTCGACCTCTTGGTTGGCCGTTCCAAGCAGATTATCGTTTGTTCAGATGGTGACTGAACATATACAATAAGGAAACCACAGACAGGCATGCCTAAACTAAAGATTCAAAAACCAAATGAAAGGCCTCATGGCCAGCACACCAACCAGCAGCTTCGCGGCTTTACAAGCTGGCACTCCTTAAATTGGCAGCCCACGTCTCCTTATCAACCAGGCTCAGCAATTGGACAAGGTTGCTGCTGCCCCCTGGGGGAATGGAGTGTAGAAGTGGTATTGCGCTGTCTAAACTGCCTAACCTATTCCATAACAATGTAAAACACACACAAAAGAGTTTCAAATTAGCCTACTGGGCTGAACTGTTTGGCACCAAATAGATAAAACATTCACACACACTAACATACAAGTACCAGCAGCCATACTTCAAGCTTACCGGCTTTTGCAAAAGCTAATGGAAAAAAGCGGTGTGTGCGCATTCCCCTCTTTGCTGAGTGAGTGAGCGGAGCACTTACGAGGTCGTGCCTAAATTACAGCTTCATCTATGGATTGTCGTCACTCGCTGCTCCCTCCTCACCATTAATAATTCAAAGAATCTGCCGTTTGACGTTTATCAGCAGCACATTGCCATAGATGGCTGCAGCGCAGGTCGGTTTATAGCATGTAATTGGAAACATGTCTGTCCTGCTGTTTCCTGTGTGGCAGCGGTCTGATGGTCTGGGCAGCGGGCACGATGTGGACCAAGCCCTGTACCAACACTCAGAGGGTTATGCCAATGTTACACAGCCTGATGGGAACGATAGTAAAGCTGAAAGATTTTCCATGCTACATTTTCTCAAGTCAGACATTCAGGGTGGAAGGCATGCAGTGAATGGCTGACTGGGTAGTGAAAACCAAATGGGGAGATTCACTATGATATTCTGTACGGTAATCTGTATAGTGTTATGTTGTGTGCATCGGGTGTTTCAACTTCCTCACATGAAAGCATATGCTTAGAAAGTATTTCACCTCTTGAAAGATTATTGTACAACACATACACCCCACACAACGGTTCATGCACACACTGCCCGTGTCATATGCATGAGTGCTCGCACAGAAACACACACGTCACACATGTGAACCACCAAACAAACACACTGCATAATAAAGCACATTACTGCACTCTCCCCTTTCAGCTGCACTGTTACTGTACATCACACACACACACACACACACACACACACACACACACACACACACACACACTTTGGGTGATTCTTCACAAAACTAGAACAAAAAAAGAGCTTTGGAGGGAGGATTGTTGACATATATTTAACATTTGTATCGTAAAGCATAATTGAGAAATAATGAATCAAAGTTGGAATATTTGTGACATTTTGGCTTTAGCCAGGCCTCCTTAAAGACTCCATAATGTTTCATCTGTAGATGCTACAAAGCAGAACTTGCTGTCGTGAAGCTTTACCGCTTGCTCGGTAAAATGAGTGCTATTTTGATTTCAACAACAATTTTCTCACATTCATTTAAACATTTTGAAAAATATAAACATGAATATTGAAAATATAAAAATTTGGTGTTGCAAATGATTCAATGTATTGTTGAACATAATATACTCTACAGAGTAGGATCTCTTCTAGTTTTAAAGTTATGGCCCATTTTATACAGAGAAATTGGCATAGTAGGCAATGTAATGAATCACAGCCCTCTTTTCACTTGTATCATTGCACATCCTGCTAATCAACAGCAGAAGGCGGCCATTTTGAATCCCTTTTCATGCGGTAAAGCATGAATGACGTAAATCTTTGTTTTGTAGCACCTACAGATGAAATGTTATGGAGTATTAAAGGAGGCCTGGGTATAGCCAAAATGTCACAAATAGTCCAACTTCAATTATGCTTGAAAGATACTGTACTAATGTCAACTATATGTCCAAAATGCTTCCTCCAAAGGACCCTTTTATTGATTAAATGTTGTGAAATGTATTTCGTGAGCAATCACTCCTTTGTAGTTTTATACATGACTAAGGCACGATACTGTGGGTCTACTCTCTGCTGTATGTCAAAACAGAATTAGCTTCAACTGGCATGTAAGTCTATGTTATTCATAACACTTTAGTGTCATTGACAGCTATTCTATTGGGTGATTCAATACTCATCTATTGGTAAAGCTAACATTACAAATGATGTACCAAATATGTTTGCAGGTGTGCACACCATGGAAGGTTTCTTTGAATGGGAATTTGGACTGGATTTAGGAGCCAAGAGGCCAATCAGAATCGTATGTACAGTATGCTGGCAGAAAATGGGCCAATCAGAATCGTATGTAGGGTCAGGAAATGTGCTCCGGAGCCTGTGGACCATGGCCAGATGATGTGTTTTATAACACACTGCTCTCTGCTCCCTTCTCTCTCTTGGGAGAGGCTGGGCCCCTGGGATAAGGCAGCTCACAGACCACGTACATCAATTCCTTATCTATCCACAGGGCTGGCTGGGGGTTAGCGAGACTTAGGCCCAGAGAAGTGTCACGCTCACACACATGCACACGCAGGCTTGGTCATTGTCACAAGACACTGATCTCAGAGGGAGGAGCATGAAAAATGCCAAACACACACAAATATTGACATTAAGCCATTTGTCATATTATTGTGAACATATCACACCAGTGGAACACAGAGGGTTGTCTGGGTCCAGGGCGAGACCTGACGTGTGTGTGTCACTAGGGTGGACTGACGTATGTTTGGTGATGTGTTTGTCACTGGAACAGACTGGCATGTCTGTGTTTGTGTGTGTGTGTGTGTGTGTGTATGTGTGTGTGTGGTGATGTGTGCTGCAGGTGTGTGTCGCTGGGGTGTGTGTGATGATGAGTGTTGCATGGGCACTTGGCATTCGTTCTGAGCCCAGGGAGGACGCAGTATGCAATGTTTCTCTCACTTGTTTCCAGGACAAGTTGAGTTCGTCTGAGGACGCAGCCATCCAGCGGTTCACACTCAGCAATCAGGATCGCTTATGGACCTGTCAACCTAGGACAAACTGTCAACTGAGCTAATGGGAACGTCCTTTCTACTCATTATAGTTCTATGTGTCCCCTTCTGTCAACTGTATTACTGTACTGTACTGACTTTCCTTTCAGACTAAACAGGAAGGAAGGAAGGAAGGAAGGAAGGAAGGAAGGAAGGAAGGGAGAGAGAGAGCTAGAGAGAGGTCTAGAGAGAGAGCTAGAGAGACATTATATATATATATATCTATAAAATGCACCAATGACCATCAGAGATGAAGCACAGGTCAAAAATAGCCCAGGAGACACAATGGTGATTACAAGGAGGTCTCTTTTTACCCCATGGACATGACAACACTCTCAAGAAAGAGCAGTAGATCGATGCCTACATGGGTAGGAACTGAGGTGAGCACTTCTTAACATAAACTCAGCATCGCTGGCAGACAATCACTGGCAACGCCTGTCATCTGTGATGTACACACTCACTCACACACACACACACGTCTGTATCAAAAGGCCTTCCTCGCTCTCTCCCTTCAGTCCCATGGTCCTATCAGAATCACTGGCAGTCTCAGCCAATCAGCATGCAAGAGACTCACGGAGCCTATCTGTATAGAGCACTCAGCAGGCAGAATTCCCCTATCATCATGTGACGCACACACAGGCAGACACACACACACACACACACAAAATCATAGGCAGATTATTAGATTCACCTATGATATCATGAGTGAGTCAGTCAAACCAAAGGGATGTTATTAGCAGTATCTGAAGGGAAAAGAGCAGGCAAACATTCATATCTACAGGGGAGACTTAGTTAAAGAGCATTACGCTAATGATCTACGATAAAAATAAACTTTGGATAAAGTCTATGTACAGTACACTGCCACAGGCAACACTCAGATAACATCCAGCAACAACCCTTCAGGGCTTTATGTGTCTGAGATACACTGAACAAAAATATAAACGCAACATGTAAAGTGTTGGTCCCATGATTCATGCGCAAAAGATCCCTGAAATGATTCATCTGCACAAAAAGCTTATTTAGTTAACACTTTGTGTGCAAATTTGTTTACATCCCTCTTAGTGAGCATTTCTTCTTTGCCAAGATAATCCATCCACCTGACAGGTGTGGCATATCAAGAAGCTGATTAAACAGCATGATCATTACACCTTCTGCTGGGAACACTAAAAGGCCACTCTAAAATGTGCCGTTTTGTCACACAACACAATGCCACAGATGTCTCAAGTTTTGCTTCAAGTTTTGAGGGAGCGTGCATTTGGCATGCTGACTGCAGAAATGTCCACCACAGCGGTTGCCAGAGAATTGAATGTAAATGTTTCTACCATAAGCCGCCTCCAACAACATTTTAGAGAATTGGGCCGTACTTCCAACCGGCTTCATAACCGCAGACCACGTGTAACAACGCCAGCCCAGGACCTCCACATCCGGCTTCTTCACCTACCTGGGATGGTCGGAGACTACCCACCCGGACAGCTGATGAAACTGTGGGTTTGAATTTCTGCACAAACTGTCAGAAACTCTCTCAGGGAAGCTCACCTGCGTGCGTGTCAGCTGTGTGCTCGTCGTTCTCTCCGAACTACAGTCGTAACTAACTTCAGTGGGCAAATGCTCACCTTTGATGGCCATTGGCACGCTGGAGAAGTGTGCTCTTCACAGATTAATCCTAGTTTCAACAGTACTGGACAGATGGCAGACAGAATGTATGGTGTCGTGTGGGACTGTGGTTCGCTGATGTCAACGCTATAAACAGAGTGCCCCATGGTGCGGTGGGGTTATGGTATGGGCAGGTATAAACTACAGACAACAAACACAATGTCCCAGTTGTTCAATGGCCTGCATACTCGCCAGACATGTCACCCATTGAGCATGTTTGGGAAGTTCTGGATTGATGTGTACGACGTCATGTTCCAGTTCCCACCAATATCCAGAAACTTCACACATCCATTGAAGAGGATTGGGACAACATTCCACAAGCCACAATCAACAGCGTGATCAACTCTATGCAAACAAGATGTGTTGTGCTGAATGAGGCAAATGGTGGTCACACCAGATACTGACTTGTTTTCTGACAGTTGTTTTTTAAGGTATCTGTGATCAACAGATGCATATCTGCAAGCTTTCAGAAAATTGGAACGGAAATGGCACCACACCAAACTGGAAGTCTTCCGACTAGCTTTGAAAGACAGTACCGTGCAGTATCGAAGAGCCCTCACTGCTGATTGATCATCCTATTTTTCCAAATTAATTGAGGAAAATAAGAACAATCCGAAATGTATTTTTGATACTGTCGCAAAGCTAATTAAAAAGCTGCATTCCCCAAGTGAGAATGGCTTTCACTTCAGCAGTAATAAATTCAAGAACTTCTTTGAGGAAAAGATCAAGATCATTAGAAAGCAAATTACAGACTCCTCTTTAAATCTGCATATTCCTTCAAAGCTCAGTTGTCCTGAGTCTGCACAACTCTGCCAGGACCTAGGATCAAGAGAGACACTCAAGTGTTTTAGTACTATATCTCTTGACACAATGATGAAAATAATCATGGCCTCTAAACCTTCAAGCTGCATACTGGACCCTATTCCAACTAAACTACTGAAAGAGCTGCTTCCTGTGCTTGGCCCTCCTATGTTGAACATAATAAATGGCTCTCTATCCACCGGTTGTGTACAAAACTCACTAAAAGTGGCAGTAATAAAGCCTCTCTTGAAAAAGCCAAACCTTGACCCAGAAAATATTTTAAAAACTATCGGCCTATATCGAATCTTCCATTCCTCTGAATTTTGTTTTGAAAAATCTGTTGCACAGCAACTCACTGCCTTCCTGAAGACAAACAATGTATACAAAATGCTTCAGTCTGGTTTTAGACCCGATCATAGCACTGAGACTGCACTAGTGAAGGTGGTAAATTACCTTTTAATGGCATCAGACCGAGGCTCTGCATCTGTCCTCGTGCTCCTAGACCTTGGTGCTGCTTTTGATACCATCGTTCACCACATTCTTTTGGAGAGATTGGAAACCCAAATTGGTCTACACGGACAAGTTCTGGCCTGGTTTCAATCTTATCTGTCGGAAAGATATCAGTTTGTCTCTGTGAATGGTTTGACAAATCAACTGTAAATTTTGGTGTTCCTCAAGGTTCCGTTTTAGGACCACTATTGTTTTCACTATATATTTTACCTCTTGGGGGATGTCATTCGGAAACATAATGTTAACTTTCACTGCTATGCGGATTACACACAGCTGTACATTTCAATGAAACGTGGTGAAGCCCCAAAATTGCCCTCGCTAGAAGCCTGTGTTTCAGACATAAGGAAGTGGATGGCTGCAAACGTTCTACTTTTAAACTCGGACAAAACAGAGATGCTTGTTCTAGGTCCCAAGAAACAAAGAGATCTTCTGTTGAATCTGACAAATAATCTTGATTGTTGTACAGTCTCTCAAATAAAACTGAAGGACCTCGGCGTTACTCTGGACCCTGATCTCTCTTTTGACGAACATATCAAGACTGTTTCAAGGACAGCTTTTTTCCATCTACGTAACATTGCAAAAATCAGAAACTTTCTGTCCAAAAATGATGCAGAAAAATTAATCCACGCTTTTGTTACTTCTAGGTTAGACTACTGCAATGCTCTACTTTCCGGCTACCCGGATAAAGCACTAAATAAACTTCAGTTAGTGCTAAATATGGCTGCTAGAATCTTGACTAGAACTGAAAAATTTGATCATGTTACTCCAGTGCTAGCCTCCCTACACTGTTAAGGCAAGGGCTGATTTCAAGGTTTTACTGCTAACCTACAGAGCATTACATGGGCTTGCTCCTACCTATCTTTCTGATTTGGTCCTGCTGTACATACCGTATGCTACGGTCACAAGACACAGGCCTCCTAATTGTCCCTAGAATTTCTAAGCAAACAGCTGGAGGCAGGGCTCCTATAGAGCTTCATTTTTATGGAATGGTCTGCCTACCCATGTGAGAGACGCAGACTCGGTCTCAACCTTTAAGTCTTTACTGAAGAGATGAGTCTTATGATCATATGATTGTGTGTAGTCTGGCCCAGGAGTGTGAAGGTGAACGGAAAGGCTCTGGAGCAACAAACCGCCCTTGCTGTCTCTGCCTGGCCGGCGCCCCTCTCTCCACTGGGATTCTCTGCCTCTAACCCTATCACAGAGGCTGAGTCACTGGCTTACTGGTGCTCTTTCATGCCGTCCCTAGGAGGGGTGCGTCACTTGAGTGGGTTGAGTCACTGACGTGATCTTCCTGTCTGGGTTGGCGCCCCCTCCCCCCCCTTGCGTTGTGCCGTGGCGGAGATCTTTGTGGGCAATAATCGGCTTTGTCTCAGGATGGTAAGTTGGTGGTTGAAGATATCCCTCTAGTGGTGTGGGGGCTGTGCTTTGGCAAAGTGGGTGGGGTTATATCCTTCCTGTTTGGCCCTGTCCGGGGGTATCATCGGATGGGGCCAGTGTCTCCTGACCCCTCCTGTCTCAGCCTCCAGTATTTATGCTGCAGTAGTTTATGTGTCGGGGGACTAGGGTCAGTTTGTTATATCTGGAGTACTTCTCCTGTCTTATCCGGTGTCCTGTGTGAATTTAAGTATGCTCTCTCTTGGAGGACCTGAGCCCTAGGACCATGCCTCAGGACAACCTGGCATGATGACTCCTTGCTGTCCTCAGTCCACCTGGCCGTGCTGCTGCTCCAGTTTCAACTGTTCTGCCTGCGGCTAGGGAATCCTGACCTGTTCACCGGACGTGCTACCTGTCCCAGAACTGCTGTTTTCAACTCTCTCGAGACAGCAGGAGTGGTAGAGATACTCTTAATGATCGGCTATGAAAAGCCAACTGACATTTACTCCTGAGGTGCTGATTTTTACACCCTCGACAACTACTGTGATTATTATTATTTGACCATGCTGGTCATTTATAATAACTGTTATAATCTCCACCCAGCACAGCCAGAAGAGGACTGGCCACCCCTTATAGCCTGGTTCCTCTCTAGGTTTTGGCCTTTCTAGGGACTTTTTCCTAGCCACCGTGCTTCTACACCTGCATTGCTTGCTGTTTGGGGTTTTAGGCTGGGTTTCTGTACAGCACTTTGAGATATCAGCTGATGTTCGAAGGGCTATATAAATACATTTGATTTGATTTGATCTGTATTCCCAGTCATGTGAAATCCATAGATTAGGGCCTAATGAATTTATTTCAATTGACCGATTTCCTCAGTAAAATCTTTGAAATTGTGTCGATCCCTTATGACCTTTCAAAACATCAGACACACACGTGAATGCTGTCACACACTGACGCAGACACGCGCATATAGGCATGCATTCACATAGGCACACACACCAATACACACACAAACACAAACACACACACATACACTTTCTTCCCACCACAGGGGATAGGATGTGGTTTTCCTGCTGCATCTAATGATAATGATGGTGTGTTATGGAGATGCACCCAGTGGAATGTCCTGTCAGCAGTTGGACTCATTCAAAGTGACATGCATTCCCAATTATTTATCTGACAACTGCCTTAATACATTCACTCTGTGGTCGTCTCCCTGTCCTCACTGGCTGACCGGTTTTCCCTTTGCATCCAAAAGCTTACTTCACACATTCCTTGGATTGTGGGCTTAATAACACACACACACACACACTGCGAGAGAGAGAGCTATGCATGGTACCAAGGCCTATCTTCTTCTAAAGGCAGTGGTTTACTGTTTTTGAGCCATACCATTTGGATGGGGCGAACGAACAACATACTGAAACAGATATTCAGACTCTGAATAAATGGGCTCATTAATGAGAAGAGTTTATGGGTCATATGAGACTCCTTCTGTTAACCCCATTTACTGTGCCAAACCCAGATGACAATTTTCTCTTTCTGCTACCATCCACTTTTCCGACTCACATTATAATATGACAAATCCTTAGAACCCTGAACTTCCTAGAATGTCGTAGCTCATGTTCCTCTTGTGTAGAGCTCACACGATTCCCTACTGTTCAAAGAATACAATAGGTCATTTTTTTCCTCCATTTAATTAGAACAGAAATACATCTTCTGCCTTTTCCTCAACCTCGGGAACATGATGACATGCATTTCTATTCTACATAATTATATCTGACAGTTCTGTTCTGTAACATCCTGTAAATATTGCAAAGCTCCTGAGCGTGACCCTTGATCTTCCTCTCAGACGAGGTGGACGTGGGTCACGTCTCACATGTGTTTCCTGGACCAGTGTTGGAACCCCTCTCTCCGTCTCTGCAGCGTTGTTTGATGTTTTGTTTGGGCACACCTCTCTGAACTGGTTCTTCTCTTCCTTTGACATTTTCTAAATTCCACCTTTACGCCAATTTATCCAGTATGCTTCAAGACGCCGTGAAGGAGTGACCCTATTTGAACGATGTTCTGACGAAGGACATCAACACTCAGACATGGAGTGAATTTATAGTGTTAGTAGTTCACTTCACTTCTGAAAATGAAGGAAACACCTCTCTAATAATATAGGCGTTTGCTAGTACATGGCACCTATACATGTTAATCTACACTGTAGCCAGGGGTGCAACTTTGGTTTTAGAAGTAGGGGGGGGACGTGTTATTTTTTAATCCAGTTAGATAAACAATCCAAACAGATTACCCGACGTAGCCTCATTTTGTATCACATTCCAATGATAAAACTGGGAGGGACAAATATTACATTTCAGATTGTGTGTGTGTGGGGGGGGGCATGTCCCCAGTGAAGGTTGTGCCCCTGCTGTAGGCTACCAAGCTATAGAGCTTTCACCACCAGCACTATATAGGGAATAAGTAGTGGGCTGTGGTGATGGGAACTTTTAAGTCCTACATTTGTACATTTGTAGTCCTACATTAGAGAACGCCGGTGGTGGGTGGTAGGTTGTGTGTTGATGTCCTATACATATGTCATACTTAGTTTTGTAGGCAGAACTCCATGGATATTGTACATGTTAGAATAAACCTGACACAATACGATCATTAGATTACCATGGTTTGGGAACATATGAAATCAAATATATTTGTCACATGCGCCGAATAGAGTGAAATGCTTACTTACAAGCCCTTCAATAATTTTTCTTAAAATTGCATTGTTGGTTAAGTAAAAAAGAGATAAGTAAAAAAGAACAAATAGTTAGAGAGCAGCAGTAAAATACCAGTAGCGAGGCTATATACAGGGGGTACCGGTACAGAGTCAATGTGCGGGGGCACCAGTTAGTCGAGGTAATTGAGGCAATATGTACATGTAGGTAGAGTTATTAAAGTGACTATGCATAGATTATAACCAGAGAGTAGCAGCAGCGTAAAAGAGGGGGTGGGGGGGAAATGCAAATAGTCTGGGTAGCCATTTGAATAGCTGTTCAGAAGTTTTATGGCTTGGGGATAGAAGCTATTAAGAAGCCTTTAAGAAGCCTAGACTTGGCACTCTGATATCGCTTGCCGTGCGGTAGCAGAGAGAACAGTCTATGACTAGGGTGGCTGGAGTCTTTGACCATTTTTAGGGCCTTCCTTTGACACGGCCTGGTATAGAGGTCCTGGATGGCAGGAAGCTTGGCTCCAGTGATGTACAGGGCCGTACGCACCACCCTCTAGTGCCTTGTGGTCAGAGGCCGAGTAGTTGCCATACCAGGGAGTGATGCAACCGATCAGAATGCTCTCAATGGTGCAGCTGTAAAACTTTTTGAGGATCTGAGGGCCCATGAAAAATCATTTTAGTTTCCTGAGGGGTAATAGGCTTTGTCCTGCCCTCATCACGACTGTCTTGGTGTGTTTGGATCATGATAGTATGTTGGTGATGTGGCCACCAAGGAACTTGACGCTCTCAACCTGCTCCACTACAGCCCTGTCGATGAGAATGAGGTCGTGCTCGGTCCTCCTTTTCCTGTAGCCAACAATCATTCCCTATGTCTTGATCACGTTGAAGGAGAGGTTGTTATCCTGGCACCACATGGCCAGGTCCCTGACCTCCTCCCTATAGGCTGTCTCATCGTTGTCAGTGATCAGGCCTACACAGTACCACTGTGTGTCGTCGGCAAACTTAATGATGGTGTTGGAGTCGTGCAGTCATGGGTGAACAGGGAGTACAGGAGGGAACTGAGCATGCACCACTGTGGGGCCCCCGTGTTGAGGATCAGCATGGCAGATGTGTTGTCACCTACCATTACCACCTGGGGGCGGCCCGTCAGGAAGTCCAGAATCCAGCTGCAGAGGGAGGTGTTTAGTTCCAGGGTCCCTAGTTTAGTGGTGAGCTTAGAGGGCACTATGGTGTTGAACGCTGAGCCGTATTCAAGGAATAGGATTCTCACTTAGGTGTTCCTTTTGTCCAGGTGGGAAAGGGCAGTGTGGAGTGCAATAGAGATTGCATCATCTGTGGAACTATTAGTGCGGTATGCAAATTGGAGTGGGTCTAGGGTTTCTGGGATGATGGTGTTGATGTGAGCCATGACCAGCTTTTCAAAAGCACTTCATGGCTACAGACTTATGTGTTACGGGTCGGTCCTCATTTAGGCAGGTTACCTTCGCTTTCTTGGGCACAAGTACTATAGTGGTCTACTTGAAACATGCTGGTATTACTGACTCAGTCAGGGACAGGTTGAAAATGGAAGTGAAGACGCTTGCAAGTTCAGAGTACACGTCCTGGTAATCCGTCTGGCCCCGCGGCCTTGTGAATGTTGACCTGTTAAAGGGTCTTACATCGGCTACAGAGAGCGTGATCACGCAGTCATCCGGAATAGCTGATGCTCTCATGCATGCTTCAGTGTTGCTTGCCTCGAAGCAAGTAAAGAAGTAATTTAGCTAGTCTGGTAGGCTCGTGTCACTGGGAAGCTCGTGGCTGTGCTTCCCTTTATAGTCTGTAATAGTTTTCAAGCACTGCCACATCCGACGAGCTTCGGAGCCGGTCTAGTACAATTCGATCTTAGTCCTGTATTTACGCTTTGCCTGTTTGATGGTTTGTCTGAGGGCATAGCAGGATTTCTTATAAGCGTCCGGATTAAAGTCCCCCTCCTTGAAAGTGGCAGCTCTACCCTTTAGCTCAGTGTGGGTGTTGCCTCTAATCCATGGCTTCTGGTTGGGGTATGTGCATACGGTCACTGTGGGGACGACGTCATCGATGAACTTATTGATGAAGCCAGTGACTGATATGGCGTACTCCTCAATGCCATCAGAAGAATCCCTGGAACATATTCTGTGCTAGCAAAACTTTGTAGCAAAACGTAGCTTAGCATCTGCTTCATCTGACCGTTTCTTCATTGATCGAGTCACTGGTGCTTCCTGCATTAGTTTTTGCTCGTAAGCAGCAATCAGGATATAATTATGGTCGGATTTGCCAGATGGAGGGCAAGGGAGAGCTTTGTACGCGTCTCTGTGTGAGGAGTAAAGGTGGTCTAGAGTTTTTTCCCCCTATGGTTGCACATTTAACATGCTGGTAGAAATTAGGTAAAACGGATTTAAGTTTCCCTGCATTAAAGTCCCCGGCCACTAGGAGTGCCACCTCTGGATGAACGTTTTCCTGTTTGCTTATGGCCTTATACTGCTCATTGAGTGCAGACTTCGTGCCAGCATCAGTTTGTGGTGGTAGATAGACAGCTACGAAGAAAATAGATGACAACTCTCTTGAAATAGTGTGGTCTACAGCTTATCATGAGATACTCTGTAGACCACACTATTTACCAAGAGAGGTTTCATCTATATTTCAGGAGACTACTTGGTCTACCTTTGACATTGTGGCCAGTATAGGCCGTCCCAAACGTGCTTGTGTACAAGGTCTTGGTCCCACCGAATACTTCGGGGTTCGATTGCTCAGATCACACTCTGGCGCTCCACAGGCGTACAAATGTAAATACTAAATTCTAAAAGGTCTTCATTCCCCCAAGGGCAACTGGGGAGCAAGACGGATGAAGAAAAAGAGCACACACTCTCTCACAAATACACACAAACATGCAAGTAAGTAACACTGGTCCAGAAGCCTGGGGCCCTCAGCTGGATGAGGAAATGTCTCCCACATGTCCAAATCAACTTCACCTGTTTCTGTTGTTCTCTATTCTCTCAAAGCTATAAACACAACACTACCAAGTCAGCAGGAGTGTACTGTCAAGGCAGTGTGCCACCATAGTAATCAACAGCATGCTATGGCAAAGTAGAGGATAACGAAGTTAATACCTCCAAATGCTCCTAAGTGATATCATCATCAACAGAATAGGTTATACATGCTAAAAGAAACCAGAAAATGACAAGGAGCTCATCTGTTTGGATGAGCAACAAGAAGCAGACACATCATTGGATGGAGGAAAGGGCAAGGATTCAGAAGACAGACTCAGAGGAAGGAATCAGAGGCTGTAGTAGGGAGAAGAGACTCCACTAAACCAGTTAATGACATACACAGCTTACACATCACTTTGACCCCTCATCCGTGGACCAGAAGGGATTTGGTTATCTGCAGTGCCAGAGCCTGAAATGAACTAAACAACTAGAACTGATATCCCAGAATATCGAGCCAAATGCTTTATACCAGGATAGAGAAAATCAAACATTGAAGTTGGAAGGGTAAGCAGGCAATGCTTCATGCCAAATATCGCTGTCAATCGATCATCTTTATATAATAAAATTATGGGTTATTAGTCATTTGACTGACGGGAAAAATCCTTGTTCGGGAGCCAACCATTTACTAATCAGCTGTATGTATGTGTGTGTGTCTGTATACCCAGAAGATTTGTAATGCACACTCGGAAATATGTGCTTACTAGACTACGAACCGGACGCAGGGACATGAGTCGCGAGTGAGAAACTCTGATTTAATCCACAAAGTAAAGGGGGCACAGACAATTATCCGCTATTTGGAGAAGCTATTGAATCAGCCAGCCTGCCTGCCTGCACCTCCTCTGGCTGCGGAGAACACTCTCTCCGCTTTTCAAACACTCCATTTTCAATTAGTCTCCTTTTATTCAGGTAATTTGTTGTGTGACAGTGTAGTGCGTCCCAAATGGCACCCTATTAAATTAATTAAATACATCAGAGCCCTATAGGCTGTGGTCAAAGATAGTGGACTATATAGGGAATAGGGTGCCATTTGTGATGCAGCAGTGACTGTCTGGGACTGGGGCGAGGAGCAGGAATGTGGATTACTTACTAGCAGTGGTGTAAAGTACTTGAGTAAAAATACTTTAAAGTACTGCTTAAGCAGTTTTTTGGGGTATCTGTACTTTACTGCCAACTTTTACTTTTACTTCACTACATTCCAAAAGAAAACAATGTATTTTTTACTACATACATTTTCCCTGACACCCAAAAGTACTCATTACATTTTGACAGGAAAATGGTCCAATTCACACACTTATCAAGAGAACATCCCTGGTCATTCCTACTGCCTCTGATCTGGTGGACTCACTAAACACAAATGCTTCGTTTGTAAATTATGTCTGAGTGTTGGAGTGTGTCCCTGGCTATCCTTCAATAAAAAATAATTGTGCCGTCTGGTTTGCTTAATATAGAGAATTTGAAATGGTTTATACCTTAACTTTTGATACTTGAGTACATTTTAGCAGTTCCATTAACTTTGATACTTAAGTACATTTTAAAACCAAATACTTTTAGACTTTTACTCAAGTAGTATTTTACTGGGTGACTTTCACTTTTACTTGAGTAATTTTCTATTAAGGTATCTTTACTTTTACTCAAGTATGACAATTGAGTACTTTAATAATTTTATACGGAGACTTGATTACACACAGGTGGATTGTATTTATCATCATTAGTCATTTAGGTCAACATTGGATCATTCAGAGATCCTCACTGAACTTCTGGAGAGAGTTTGCTGCACTGAAAGTAAAGGGGCTGAATAATTTTGCACGCCCAATTTTTAAGTTTTTGATTTGTTAAAAAAGTTTGAAATATCCAATAAATGTCGTTCCACTTCATGATTGTGTCCCACTTGTTGTTGATTCTTCACCAAAAAATACAGTTTTATATCTTTATGTTTGAAGCCTGAAATGTGGCAAAAGGTCGCAAAGTTCAAGGGGGCCGAATACTTTCGCAAGGCACTGTATAAGGTCGAACTTGGTTGTATGCAAATGCTCTTATACTGAGGGCTGCTAACAAGCCCTTATGCTTAGGGCTGCTAACAAGCCCTTATACTGAGGGCTGCTAACAAGCCCTTATACTGAGGGCTGCTAACAAGCACTTATGCTGAGGGCTGCTATCAAGCCCTTATACTGAGGGCTGCTAACAAGCCCTTATACTGAGGGCTGCTAACAAGCCCTTATACTGAGAGCTGCTAACAAGCCCTTATACTGAGGGCTGCTAACAAGCCCCTATACTGAGAGCTGCTAACAAGCCCTTATGCTGAGGGCTGCTAACAAGCCCTTATGCTGAGGGCTGCTAACAAGCCCTTATGCTGAGGGCTGCTAACAAGCCCTTATGCTGAGGGCTGCTAACAAGCCCTTATGCTGAGGGCTGCAAACAAGCCCTTATGCTGAGGGCTGCAAACAAGCCCTTATGCTGAGGGCTGCTAACAAGCCCTTATGCTGAGGGCTGCTAACAAGCCCTTATGCTGAGGGCTGCTAACAAGCCCTTATGCTGAGGGCTGCTAACAAGCCCTTATGCTGAGGGCTGCTAACAAGCCCTTATGCTGAGGGCTGCTAACAAGCCCTTATGCTGAGGGCTGCTAACAAGCCCTTATGCTGAGGGCTGCTAACAAGCCCTTATGCTGAGGGCTGCTAACAAGCCCTTATGCTGAGGGCTGCTAACAAACCCTTATGTTGAGGGCTGCTAACAAGCCCTTATGCTGAGAGCTGCTAACAAGCCCTTAGATTGACTAATAACAAGCAGTGTTCAGTGTGGTTAACCAACGGTTTAGTGTGGTTAACCAATGGTTCAGTGTGGTGTTTAACTATTCTTGAACAAATATTTGACCAACTGGGGACATTTTGTTAGTCCCCACGAGGTCAAACAATATTTCTAGAGGGGTTAAGGTTAGACTGTGTGTGTCTGTGTGTGTGACATCAGGCTAGCTCTCACAATGGTGATCATGTCCCTGTGAGAGACAAACTCTCAGCAGAATTTCTCCTGGGAGGCTGGGGGATTGTACTGAAGACAACAAGTCATTAATCAATGAGTAGTCACCTCTAAATGTGCTCCACTCCACACGGAGGGAACGGTAATTCCTAGCAGACAGACTGAGTCATGGTAGGAATGACCACACAGGATGGGAGAGAGGGGATAATCAGTGGGGAACCAGCCTGGTGAACAGACTGGACTACCACAGACCTGGGTTCAAATAGTAATTTCTTTCTTTTAAATACTTTCTGACCGTTTGATTGAGAATGCCTGGAACACATATGAGCAGGGTGGTGTGGAGGAGAAGAGAAGCACCCATCGCTCCTCTACTGACTATACAGTTCACATTACACCTTTCATAGATCTAGGCCTATAGGCTAAAATCGCAGTAGCCGCGGTAAAGACCGGTTAGCGCTGTGCAGCATTGTTTTGTTTGGTCAAAAGATAAAAACATCTTATCAATAAATGATACACACAAATCCTGATCAACTCTAGATATGTAGTACAGTTTCAAAGATAGTCTAACGTGAACTAGCATCTTGTCTGTGTTGTTTGAGCTTCACTCTTCAGGACAGAGCGGTGGAGGACAGCGAGCTGCAGGAGGTAGGGCCGATGAAGAGCTGCAGGAGGTAGGCCCGGCAAAGAGTTGCAGGAGGTGGGGCCGATAAGAGCTGCAGGAGGTAGGCCAGACGAAGAACTGCAGGAGGTAGGGCCGATGAAGAGCTGCAGGAGGTAGGCCCGGCGAAGAGTTGCAGGAGGTGGGGCCGATGAAGAGCTGCAGGAGGTAGGGCCGACGAAGAGTTGCAGGAGATGGGTCCGATGAAGAGCTGCAGGAAGTAGGCCCGACGAAGAGTTGCAGGAAGTAGGGGCCGATGAAGAGCTGGAGGAGGTAGGGGCCGATGAAGAACTGCAGGAAGTAGGCCCGAAGAAGAGTTGCAGGATGTGGGGCCGATGACGAACTGCAGGAAGTAGGCCCAACGAAGAGCTGCAGGAGGTAGGGCCGATGAAGAGCTGCAGGAGGTAGGCCCGGCGAAGAGTTGCAGGAGGTGGGGCCGATGAGAGCTGCAGGAGGTAGGCCAGACGAAGAACTGCAGGAGGTAGGGCTGATGAAGAGCTGCAGGAGGTAGGGCCGATGAAGAGCTGCAGGAGGTAGGCCCGGCGAAGAGTTGCAGGAGGTGGGGCCGATAAGAGCTGCAGGAGGTAGGCCAGACGAAGAACTGCAGGAGGTAGGCCCGGCGAAGAGTTGCAGGAGGTGGGGGCGATGAAGAGCTGCAGGAGGTAGGGCCGACGAAGAGTTGCAGGAGATGGGTCCGATGAAGAGCTGCAGGAAGTAGGCCCGACGAAGAGTTGCAGGAGATGGGGCCGATGAAGAGCTGCAGGAAGTAGGCCCGACGAAGAGTTGCAGGAGGTAGGGGCCGATGAAGAGCTGGAGGAGGTAGGGGCCGATGAAGAGCTGGAGGAGGTAGGGGCCGATGAAGAACTGCAGGAAGTAGGCCCGAAGAAGAGTTGCAGGATGTGGGGCCGATGACGAACTGCAGGAAGTAGGCCCAACGAAGAGCTGCAGGAGGTAGGGCCGATGAAGAGCTGCAGGAGGTTGGGCCGATGAAGAGCTGCAGGAGGTAGGACCGACGCAGAGCAAATGTGTGTACCTGAGTGAGCACATTTTTACGCGTTACTGTCTTTGGAGAGGGGTACTATCTTTTTGCTTTAGAAATGATTCTGCCAAAGATAAAATATTATGCTCAGCCTTTTTATACGGAATAAATAACTGAATGGAATCTCGAAGTTGTCAGTGCTATCCTTTCAAGACTGAGGCCCTAGGTCTCTTTCTTACAGGTGGGGTTTGAACTTTTAGGACTATTCTATTGCTTTCATTGTGCAAGGCAAGTTCAGTCAAGCCTAGCTAAAGTATTTGAAAATAAATAGTATATGAGCCCCAGGTCTGTGGACCACATAAAGCTTTGGTCACAATGTGACCATGAATGAACAAAGGGTGGGTGGGGGGGGTGTTAAAGTGTCAAAAGTAACAGTCAGTATCTGGTGTGGCCACCAGCTGCATTAAGTACTGCAGTGTATCTCCTCATGGGTTGCACCAGATTAGCCAGTTCTTGCTGTGAGATGTTACCCCACTCTTCCACCAAGGCACCTGCAAGTTCCCAGACATTTCTGGGGGGAATGGCCATAGCCCTCACACTCCGATCTAACAGGTCCCAGACGTGCTCTATGGGATTGAGATCCGGGCTCTTCGTTGGCCAAGGCAGAAAACTACACACAGGAAATTGTTGAGTGTGAAAAACCCAGCAGGGTTTGACACAAACCGGTGCGTCTGGCACCTCGTTCAAAAGCATTTAAATATTTTGTTTTGCCCATTCACCCACTGAATGGCTCACATACACAGTCCATGTCTCAATTGTATCAAGGCTTAAAAACCTTTCTTTAACCGGTCTCCTACCCTTCATCTACACTGGTTGACGTGGATTTAACAAGTGACATCAATAAGGGATCATAGCTTTCACCTGACACCTGGGCAGTCTATGTAATGGAAAGAGCAGGTGTTCCTAATGTTTTGTACACTGTGTATATTATACATCTTCCAAATCCTGTCCAAACAAGCATCAATCCATATCTCTAACTATATGAAATGGTGTTTGTTGTACATGCATCTTTTCACAGTAAAAGAAAATCCCCACATGGGCATATAAGGGGTGTTGGCAAACTCACAAGACAGAAAACATTCTAATTTTCTATATGTTTATTATGAGTCAAGTAATGTGAGAAACTCACAACCCCAGTATAGAGCCACCTCTGGGAATTGTGGGAAATCCGTGATGTCATTCATGACCACCATTTTCTCACAGAAGACCACATTCTCATTGTTGGAGTACAGCTAGCTATTATCTGTGAGGCCCCGTGGGAAGATGCAGTTATAAGACGTGTTCAAGCTATAAGTGAAACCCTGTGGTGTTGTTTCCCATGTTAACCCTGCCACAAACATTTGCTCTCTTTATTTGGAGTGGTTAACAGCTATAGAGCCACTTTCTCAAAGTGTTTTGGGAGAGTTAAACAGTCCGCCTTCCATAGGGGAATAGTTTGAGAGAATCTGATTTAAAGGGAGAATGTTTTTATGAGATTTCTTTTAACACAATCGCTAAACGACACAATGTTCTTGGACTGTATTGCGTTAAGATGGCCAAATCCAAATTAGCAGCCGATCCAAAATCATGATTTATGAGCAGCTGGCTAATAAGATCCAATCTGCTTGATAAATCACAGAGCTCGTGAATCTTATGTAAAAAAAATACCCCTAATGATCAAATCCGAAAGATAATGAATTTGTGTGTGTGAGCGTACAACATGTGTGTGTATGCATGTACAGCTGAAGAAGTTTACATACACTTAGGTTGGAGTCATTAAAACTCATTTTTCAACCACTCCACAAATTTCTTAGTTAAAAAAACCGATAGTTTTGGCAAGTCGGTTAGGACATCTGCTTTGTGCATGACACAAGTCATTTTTCCAACAATTGTTTACAGATTATTTCACTTGATTCACTGTATCACAATTCCAGTGGATCAGAAGTTTACACACACTAAGTTGACTGTGCCTTTTAAACAGCTTGGAAAATTCCAGAAAATTATGTCATCGCTTTAGAAGCTTCTGATAGGCTAATTGACATAATTTGTGGATGTATTTCAAGGCCTACCTTCAAACTCAGTGCCTCTTTGCTTGACATCATGGGAAAATCAAAAGAAATCAGCCAAGACCTCATTAAAAAAAAAGTTGTAGACCTCCACAAGTCTGGTTCATCCTTAGGAGCAATTTCCAAACGCCTGAAGGTACCACGTTCATCTGTACAAACAATAGTATGCAAGTATAAACACCATGGGACCACGCAGCCGTCATTCCGCTCAGGAAGGAGATGCGTTCTGTCTCCTCGAGATGAACGTACTTTGATGCGAAAAGTGGAAATCAATCCCAGAACAGCAAAGGACCTTGTGAAGATTCTGGAGGAAACAGGTACAAAAGTATCTATATCCACAGTAAAACGAGTCCTATATCGACATAACCCGAAAGGCCGCTCAGCAAGAAAGAAGCCACGGCTCCAAAACCGCCATAAAAAAAGCCTGACTAAGGTTTGCAACTGCACATGGGGACAAAGATGGTACTTTTTGGAGAAATTTTCTCTGGTCTGATGAAACAAAAATATAACTGTTTGGCCATAATGACCATCATTATGTTTGGAGGAAAGGGGGGGAGGTTTGCAAGCCGAAGAGATTTCCAATGAGTGTTGATGAAATTAGTCGGATTATGATCTTGACGATGAATAGTGACACCCACACAGAATGAGCCACACATTTGGTCCACTTTGCCTTACAAGAGGCTACAATGTGCTGGCGTCTGCGTTAGACTAGATCCGTGACCACTGTCCATCACCCGAAACCACTCTGGATTATGTGGCTCACGCTTTTCCCCCCAATAACTATTCTAGAATTTCAGGCTACTGCAAACCACAGCTGACCTTATCACCACAGCCATAGTTACGGAATAATGAAATGACTAGGATCTTTCTAGGGAGAGAGAAGAAACGGTTCCAGACTAACTCGACCCTGAATGCTTTCTGCCAGCATTCATATTTTGAAGCCATTTGGAATGGAGGCCGAGAAAAAGATCCCAGAACTGATTTTAGGGTTCTACGTTATTGCCTTTGCTCTTGATATAAGACCTAAATTCTTGATCTCGACAGTACTAGTCATAGCCAAAAATCTGGAAAGGGATTTTTTTTTTAAAATTGTTCTTCCTTCCCAACTTGCACCCGACAAGTCAAAAGTTGTTGGATAACTAGCAAGTAATATACTGGATCATAAAGAAGTGATTGATCCAATACATTCTCAGTAGGAATCTGGCACGTCGGCAGAAGCATAACCCGCTTTCATCTGTTTGTGTTCTATTCATATTTTTGTGTCTACGGATTTCAGTCACCACCAGATGACATTTATCATGTAACACTAACAAACCTAATGCCAGATCTTGTCAGTTGGTGAAAAATGATCGATAGATTAGCGCTAGCCTGGAGGATTCATGATGTTATTGTAAGGCCCAGAGTGGATTCAGAGTGGACTGATATTGCTAATATTGTTTTTGATCAATGTTTTGTTGTTCCATACCTCAATATTCCAGCGGCGATGTCAGCGGTCATTGATCACTTCAATTATCAGTTGCACTTGGCCTAGATGTAAATAACATTATCTAATCTGACTTCTCAGTTCACTGTGGACGGTCGTGTGTGTTGGGACATGCGTCACATCCCTGTCCAAATGAAATGCGTTCAACAACGCACACAGCCGATGCTGTAGGATGACTTTTATTGGGTGTGTCGTAGGTCCGTCCGCAATACGCTCACAAATCTGTCCGAGATGCCCCTACTGCCCCCGCATTCCTCCCAAACACCACAACAGCCCTGCTCTGGATCAACACACAGGCCTGGTACACAGCCTGAACCAGCTAAAGAATAACCCCAGAACAGCACTCACCAACCATGCCAGAGAGACAGTGAACCATGCTCTACCAACCAAGCCATAGAATGTGTATGGAACCATCGCACAGGGAGCCCAATAACTTGCTAGGTCCTGTCGGTGAGCACCAGTATCACTATTGTGTGGTGTCATGGTCAACAGTACACTGCTCAGTACTGCAATTTGAACTGAACAACCACAGTCTCCGCGGGATTCGAACCGACAACCCATTTGAATATAGTGCAGTGTCTTCTTAATCCCTGGTCCACCAAGCCACTGCCTCATGTCAGAGGCAATTATAAGAGATAACAGGTTTTTAATTGAAAACATTTTATTTCAAAAGACCCGTGTTGCCACGTTATAAATGGACCTCTATAGATGTTCAGACAGACCGTGAAGAACAGTCCTACTGTATAGTTCAACATGATCGTCTCTAATCCCTGTGGACACTAACATGCAGAGGTCAGCTAGCCAGTCTGACAGAAGACTGGAGAGGGGTTAATACTGTTGTTGTCTATTGCCAGCAGCACAATGATAAACACATACGCCTTACAACTTCCTCGTCGTCGTGACCATCAGAAGCTACGAGGGTAAAAGTTACCTAGCTAGTGTCAGACAAACGCAGGGTGTACTTAAACAGCCTTTGAAGAAATAATAAGGAATTGATATCGTCCGTCAAAACTATTTTCCTATTGCATTATGTACAATTATTACAGTTTAAAACATTTTAAAAACATTGGAGCAGAAATAATAAATCCTCTACAGTACAATTTCCAGGTATAAAAATATATTACCAATCTCCAGGAGTATTTACAAAGACAAGTTTCTCTACAAAATGCAACTAGGTCTCTACAACATCAAGTAACTGGGCTGTTAAGCTCGTAGTCTAGTTGTACTACCTTAAACTTACAAAAGCACCCACCTAATGGCTCAAATGTTTAGCACCTAGTATATAATACATTTGGCCTACACTACATTACCAAAAGTATGTGGACACCTGCTCGTCGAACATCTCATTCCAAAATCATGGGCATTAATATGGAGTTGGTCCCCCCCTTTGCTGCTATAACAGACTCCAGTCTTCTGGGAAGGCTTTCCACTAGATGTTGAAACATTGCTGCGGGGACTTGTTTCCATTCAGCCACAAGCGCATTAGTGAGGTCGGGCAGGCACGGATGTTGGCCGATGAGGCCTGGCTCGCAGTCGGCGTTCCAATTCATCCCAAAGGTTCGATTGAGTTGAGGTCAGGGCACTGGGCAGGCAAGTCAACTTATTTCACACCGATCTCGACAAACCATTTCTGTATGGACCTCGCTGTGGGCATTGTCATGCTGAAACAGAAAAGGGCCTTCCCCAAACTGTTGCCACAAAGTTGGAAGCACATATCGTATGCTTTAGGGTTAATATTTCCCTTCACTGGAACTAAGGGCCCTAGCGATGAAAAATGTATTATTCCTCCAAACTTTACAGTTGGCACTATGCGTTTGGGCAGGTAGCGTTCTCCTGGCATCCGCCAAACCTAGATTTGGCCGTCAGACTGACAGATGGTGAAGCGTGATTCATCACTCCAGAGAATGCGTTTCCACTGCGCCAGAGTCCAATGGCGGCGAGCTTTACACCAGCCAATGCTTCTTAGGCTTGTGTGCACCTGCTCGGGTCATGGAAACCCACTTAATGAAACTCCAGACGAACAGTTCTTGTGCTGATGTTGCGTCAAGAGGCAGTTTGGAACTCCAGTAGTGAGTGCTGAAATCGAGGACAGACGATTTTTACACACTATGTGCTTCAGCGCTCCCATTCTGTGAGCTTTTGTGGCCTACCACTTCGCGGCTGAGCCGTTGTTGATCCTAGACATTTCCAGTTCACAATAAAAGCACTTACAGCTGACCATGACAGCTCTAGCAGGGTTGGAAAGGTGGCATCCTATGACGGTGCCATGTTGTAAGTCACTGAGCGCTTCAGTAAGGCCATTCCACTGCAAATGTTTGTCTATGGAGATTGCATGGCTGTGTGCTCAATGTAATACATCTGTCAGCAATGGGTGTGGCTGAAATAGCCAAATCTGCTAATTTGTAGGGGTGTCCACACACTACTGTGTACAGTGTATTTTCAGAAACCATTAAAAACAAATACTAAATTCACTTTGTCATTTGGAGGAATTTGACATAGAAAAGAAAGTGAAAAAAGCAGAAATTGAACCAAGAAAAAAGGGGGAAATAAGAGGTATTGAAATCTCTGGTTTTCACTCCTGTCCAGACAAGACAAGACATGACATAGGGACTTCCTATGAGAGGTGATATCGGCAGGCTCCTTCGAAGTCTCTTGATTGGTTGTTCTTAGTCTCTAGAAGAACATCCTGTAACGACAGGCAGCACTTTACATTAGTGTACAGTTATGCATATCATGATTTCTAACACAGTCCACCTCCACCCACAGTCATTTGTGTAATGTAAGCATTCCTCTACATACACAGAATGTTTTACATTCTATCGTCTACAGCGCAGTATTTTCCACTGGCTGACAACAGTGACTGGCGCCACCTGGTGGGGAAATAAATAGCAGACACATCATTCCTGAATCTTGAAAGCTGTACTTCTCAGACGACTCCTGACACACAAATCACAACGACAACACACCATAACCTGCCCCTGCTGAATGGCATGCATGTCAGGATTCCTCCTCTCACCATTCCTCAGGGAACCTTCTTCACTTTGCCTATAAAGCATTTACAAAGCTGCTTGGAAGAATACAAGTGAGGAAAGACAAAGAGATTTTGTTTCTAGGTAATACAAACTCGAAAGCAGCACGCAAGGCCGACGTGGGGTTCAGGATCACATCTCTCCACAGCCATTGGGCATTCATATTTAGCTCTGTGCTGCATGGCCATCTATTACAGGCAGAATGTAGCCATCATTCATTAGCTGGGTAAACAGAGTAGCACTGGCCCCCGGGGATCACTGGGCCAGTACTGAGTCTAGGAAAACACACCGGCTGTGGTAGCTATGCTCACATTGCTGCTGTTGTGATTCAACCAAAGTATGAGTTATGTGCACGTCCACAGGCACGCACACTATTTGGAGAGTTAATGATTAGCCCTAATGGTCTCTGCCTCAAGATTTGGCAACCTACACCCCCCCCCCCCCCTCCAGTGCATGCACGCACACACGCACACCTGTATATGTTGGGGTCCAGCAGTACGTGTGTGTCCTGGGGCAACTGGGAGAGATGGACCACCTTGGTCTTCTGCTGCGGCCGGTCACTCTCATTCACCCACACATCAGGAAGTCTGGCGAGAGGGATAGAGAGATTGAGAGGAAAGTGAGAAAAGGAGGGGGAAGGAGGAGAGAGAGATAGAGGGGGAAGAGATGAGTCAGTACAAATCCAGTCTTGCAATTGGTTCCGTTGCCTCTAAGCTTGTGTCTGACTGGCATCAGCTTAGAAACGGGATTGCAGAAGAAGAGATTGCAGTGGTACACATGCATGCTTCCTAAAGCGTTGTCTAACAGTGTATTTAGGTGTTATCCGTGGGAAACAATGGGAGAGGATCAATACCAGTACTGGGCCCCTCTACTCCTGCCACTGTGAGCGTCACCAGGAAAGCACCCCGGGGTAGAGTGTTGGGGAGATGTGAATGAGCAGTGCTTGGTTCATCATTAGCAGACTGCTTGGCTATAGATCACAGATTCAGAGAGGGGCAGATGAAAGCCCCAGGGGGAGGAAAGGAAGAAAGAGGGTTGGATAGTGGATGAAAGGAGAAGAGAGTGGTGATAAAGAAATGGAGAAGTGAGAGGCGACCGTACACTTGCAAAGGGACGAACACAAGTAGACAGAGCCAAAACAAAAACAGCAGAAAAGCACCCAATAAAATGGTAGGAGACCGAGAGGGCAAGGCGTGTCCTGTTACGGTTTAAAATCACAGCAAATACAATGCTCGCTGCACAGAGGACTGTGTACATAGGGTGCTGCTGTAACCCTGTAGCTGAGAGCTACAGTAGGAGTGACTACAACATCTGTTAGACATTCTCCATGGTAGTGTGGGTGACAGTTGCTTTTACAGCAACATGGTCCTTAGAGAGACATATCCAACTCTTAACCAAAAACCCCTCACAGCTTCTGAAACGAGTGCTGCAATACGTCTCTTGCTCCTCCTCCTCCCAAAAATTCCAACGAGAGGTTTATTTTGGACATGTACCGCGAAAGCGAGTGTCGTTTTGGCTTTTAGCCCGTTTCCTGACCCAGAAAGTTGTTTCTATCAGAGATGAGTTCTCGGGGAGAGGGGTTTTAGACGGAGCAGAGTTGAGCTGAGAGACTAATGACGAGGAGGGCTGGGGCTCAATAGTCTGAAGTGACTTCCTCTCCTTGTCTCCTTTACCTTCAATAATTTGTCTGATAATATACTATGCTAACTACATAGCTAACTTACAATATTCAAGTCTGAAATGCACGTAGCTGGTTAGGATAGCTGTTATGCTAGTCAGGGGGGAAAGACAGGCGAGCGCTTGGTCCTTAATGCTCTAAACTGGGCCACTGATGCGGGCAAAAGGAGCAGAGAAAGAGTTACAAGAAGGGATGGAGAGAGAGAGACCACAGGGTAGCTCCCATGAGATGAGGGAACCCATCCAGATCACTGACCCTTCTGGATGGAGGAGACGCTAGCCTAGGTATCCTCCTGTGTGTGTTTGTGTGGGGTGCGGTGACATGGTCTAACCACCACTAAACGCCTGCTGACATTTACAGAGCAGGGGAGGAGAAGGAGGGGAGGAGAAGGAAGAGAGGGGAACCCTCTGCTTGCCAGTAGTACAGGAGAGAAAAGGGAGCGAGGTGAGAGGAGGACTGTGGCCTTGTGTCTGCCAACAGGAGAGAGATGAAGAGCAGGATGTAGGGAAGAGAGGGTGGAGAAGAGGGCAACTTACATGTCCTCGGGAGTCCAGTGGAGGAGGACTTTAACCTTCCCAGAATCTTCCTTCCTCCTCGCTATTACCTAGAGACAGAAGAAGAGAGTCAAGACAACAACATTGTACTGGAGACACACACCATCCCTAACCGAAGGTCTGATGCTGATGGCAAGTCAGTAAAAGGAATGAGACACCTGGTTCCAGTCTAATTGAGCCAGAGTCAATCTGTCCTCCCTCCCACTCTGCAGACTAACACTTACCTCACTGGCCTGAAGACGCCAGTCCAGCCGCTAAACCTACACACACACCCTGTGTGGTAGGAACAATGGCCTGCTGGGTTTTATTTGCTTTGGCGTAGACAAGGCCTGCTGGGTTTTATTTGCTTTGGCGTAGACAAGGCCTGCTGGGTTTTATTTACTTATAGCTTTGGCGTAGACAAGGCCTGCTGGGTTTTATTTGCTTATAGCTTTGGCGTAGACAAGGCCTGCTGGGTTTTATTTGCTTATAGCTTTGGCGTAGACAAGGCCTGCTGGGTTTTATTTGCTTTGGCGTAGACAAGGCCTGCTGGGTTTTATTTGCTTTGGCGTAGACAAGGCCTGCTGGGTTTTATTTACTTATAGCTTTGGCGTAGACAAGGCCTGCTGGGTTTTATTTGCTTTGGCGTAGACAAGGCCTGCTGGGTTTTATTTGCTTTGGCGTAGACTAGGCCTGCTGGGTTTTATTTGCTTTGGCGTAGACAAGGCCTGCTGGGTTTTATTTGCTTTGGCGTAGACAAGGCCTGCTGGGTTTTATTTGCTTTGGCGTAGACAAGGCCTGCTGGGTTTTATTTGCTTTGGCGTAGACAAGGCCTGCTGGGTTTTATTTGCTTTGGCGTAGACAAGGCCTGCTGGGTTTTATTTGCTTTGGCGTAGACAAGGCCTGCTGGGTTTTATTTGCTTTGGCGTAGACAAGGCCTGCTGGGTTTTATTTGCTTATAGCTTTGGCGTAGACAAGGCCTGCTGGGTTTTATTTGCTTATAGCTTTGGCGTAGACAAGGCCTGCTGGGTTTTATTTGCTTATAGCTTTGGCGTAGACAAGGCCTGCTGGGTTTGCCGGACTGCCCACGGCCGTCAATTTCTTCTCTGCAATGAGTCTGGATCAGAGTATCTCCCCGACAATTTCTGATTGTTCCCAGAAATTGATGGGTTGGGAACACACGTGGATAAAACAGTGTTTTGAAAATGTAATTGGCTTTGATACTCTGATTAGAGACAATCCAAATGGCTGATGACTGTTTTGACATCACCACAAACTACTTCAATGATGGCAGTCTCAGACTGAAGTGAACAGAGCAGTGGAAGAATTTAGTTGGAGTCGTCAGGCAACTGCTGGGCTCCTACGCCGTCTCTCGCTCTCTTGATTTCTCTGAGATAATACTGGTAGAAGCACTCCAACTGCATGTGTAGGGGAGAGATGGAGGGGTGAGGGAAGAGAGCGGCGTAGGGGTCTGTTTTCTAAGCGGCTCCAACAACAGGCCTGGCTGGGTCTGGACTCTGGCATGTACGTCAGAGCAGTGTGTTTCGTGGGAGGGTTGCTGGCAGTTCCCTTATTAGCAGTTGAATTAAAAAGGGGCATGGGAGTCTGTTATTCCCTGGCTGGGCACTTCATTTTCCGCAGGCCTCAATACTGCACACACTAACTCAGAGTTTAAACCAGACTGCTGGTAATACGTCAATTTTGGAAAACAAGTTGTGTCAGACTCTGGTATTATTACTGAGAAAAATGAGATCGTGATGCTTTTAAATCAGCATTTAATCTCAGCTGGCTTTTTATTTGAAATAAATGGTGGTTTAATTGACCCTGGGGAGCCAGTCGAATGCCTGCCCCTCTCCCAGCCTCTAGTTTGCTCAATGGAAGTTCCGTCAACTTCTAGTGAATCTTTGTTTTCATTTCAACAACTTTCTACCTGTGATGTGCAAGACGCCACGAGGAAGATCACTGAAAAGAAACAAACAAAAACAACACTGGGGCTGATTTACTTGATCCTTTCTTGCTGCAGTTTTCTGATTGTAGAATCTTTTAACACGTTTTACCATACAATTATTTCTGGTGACGTCCCCAAGGTCTGGAAAGTGGCCCACATACTCTACCTTCAAAAGATGGTGACGCGTGTGACCTAAATAATTAGCGCCCTATTTCCAGGCTGCGTGTAGCTGGTTTGAAAATGATTTAAATATGCACTACGCAGAAACCGCTCTGCCATTTCCTGATTGCTAAAATTCTAAGTTTGCCTAATTTCAGTTCCTTTATTAGCAGTTTCATTAAAGGGGCATGTAACCAAAGTGTAGAGAATCACTGTACCATCTAAACCACTGTCAAATATATTCACCATAACCAAAAACATTGTATTTTCAGTTGTTTGATGCAGTTGTACAAAACCTAAAGTAAGACGCAAAAAAACTCAACTTAGCGGAAAGCATAGAAATAAAGCACATAGATGTACCACTTCGTCGACTTGCTTTCAACGAGAATGACAGATCCACAACTCACATTTCTATGTGAATTTGGTTGGGTCACCTAAAAAGTTACATATTGCTGCTGTAAAAAGTATCCAGTGTCTATTTACTGATGGTGTTAAATCAGGTTTTCCTCACACAAAGTCCTACGGGATGGATTCTTGCTCTGGTTATTTTCACATTGTTAACAATATAATGTATCTGTAAAAAAATACATTCACCTGTATGCAGATGACACTGTGGTGTATGCCATTAACCCCACAACTGACCAGGCTCTGCCTCTATTCCCCCCCGAAAGCATTTGTTGAGCTGACATTGGTACTTAATAATGCAGGTAAAACCAAGGACATGTTCTTTTCCAAATCACATAAAAATCAGAAGACTTATGCATAAGTACTTTGTAGGGGTGTAATGGTACACTTATTGGTACCGAACCATTCGGTCGAGGGACCTCGATTCGGTCGCACTGAACCCGAATGACTACATAATAACAACAATACAACATTTAAAAAACTACGTCTTTAGGCTATGCATACGCTGCGTAGCGGGCCTATGCCGCTTGAGAAAATCTGAGCTGAAACAAAATATTTCAGGCTATCCCGTTAAAACGAGCACCTATGCAGACGGAATCAGAACTGGAGGATCATCAACAATCGTTTAAATCTCCAGTTTAGGAGCTTTTAGGCTTCCCAGCAGATTAAACGGAGACGGACAGAACCTTGGTGATAAAACGTTAACCGTATGTCGCCACGCTCAACAGAAATAGCCTACGCCGCTGCCAACACCTCAAATGTTGTTGACACATTTACTCCGACATCACCCAAGTACACGGAGCAAGACAGAAAGAAACACATCGTCTCACCTCTGCATTTCAAGCATTCCGTGGCAGCTGATTCTGACCGGGACAAAGAAATTACAAGAGCGATAGGTAGGTTATGTTTATATTCGTTTTACAGTCTTTGCTTTATAACCACGGATATGCGCCGATTCACGGTGATTGAGAATAGGGAGGTTTCAGCGCCTTGTGAAAGTGCTTTTAAGCCACGTTGCGAACTTCCCTCCAGCACCAATTTAAGCAAACAGGTTGTACCCGCTCGATATAAGCAAGCCAAAAACGAAGTTCAGAATGAATTGGCTTGCGCTTACTTCACAGTGACAGCCCATCACATTACCCTGGAATAGGAGATGTACCGTGCTACAGACACGCCCCTTTATGAGCATCACAACTGCGCATCAGGGCACTGAAGGAGACCGTGTCATGGTGTGTTCATAACCAAGTGGGAATTTACCACATACGACTGGGGAAAACCCCACTTGAATGGCCCTCCAACTGGTACTTACTTGTGGGAAACTTGTCAATGATCTGAAGCACACACTTCTCCCACATGATTACCACGGACGTCACCTGCTAAGGAAATGGCCTCTAACAGCATTTGGCAGTTAAATGGAACAAAACATTTATAAAAAAAAATGCTATCTATTGTGGTTTGCGGAACAAAAACATGTATTTTTTTTACATGCATTTTTTAGTTTATGGTTGATAGAGCTTGTAGGCCATTAGCCACTGGCGTTTCTCAACCAGTTCAAATCACATGAATGCGTCCAACTGCTATTTATGACTAAACAACGAATACATTCCCACCTCCCAGAAGGTGACCAGTGCAGCATCAGAGTGGAAACTTGAGGACCAAAATAACAATCCTGCCACAACAGAATGACAGGAATATTGTGAATGGAACTTCATTTTCCCCTGCTGTATTGAAACTGAACCGTGAACCCCAAAAAACCTACCAAACCATGGGTTTGATGAACTGTGACACCCGTAATACTTTGGATGGTGCCCTCATTGATCGTGTCCCCTCTTATAAATATCTGAGCATCTGGATTAATGAAAAGCTCTCTTTCAAAATGCATGTTGATGAATAAGTTAAGAAATTAATAATTAAAATAGGCTTCTTCTATAGGGCCAGGTTCCTGTCTCGTTAAATAGCAGAAAAACAAATCATCCTGTCAACATTCATTCCGGGTTATTGACTATGGCGATATCGTCTATATGAACGCTGCTACCACGGTACTGAAGCCGTTGCACACAGTGCATTGTTACGGGCGATAGGTTCCGTACACATCACTGCAGTTTGTAGGCTGGCCCGCTGTGAAGTCTCGTAGATCGATGCATTGCGCTCTCTTTTTTTGGTCTATAGAGCCCTATTGCATAAACTTCCATCATACCTTACCTCATTGTTAAACCTCAGACTGACAAGTAACCAGACCCAGGGATGTCTAACCCTGGAGGGCCCTTCAATCTCCACCCAATTAGGTACATCTGTTTTTAGTTTATTGCGCCTCGTGGAATAATCTCCAAAACTCCTTAAAGTTAGAGTTGGTGCCTCTAGGGAAACTCGGGCAGATGTTAGAGAGCCTTTTTACTGAAGAATGTGTTTGTTTCATATTATTGCGATTTACTTGTCGTGTATTGTGTAATTGACGTGTGTACAGATAGATATGTTTAATAGTGTAATGGTTGTGTAATCGATGTGTTCATGCAAGGCCTCATCTGCGAAAGAGACCGTGGTCTCAGCGTGACTCCCAGCTTAAATAAAAAGGTAATAAAAAATGTAAAAAGACAAACTCCTCTATACAGCGGAGACCGTAATACTGTAGGTCTGCTGCGCCCTCTGCTGTCTGAACAGTGAAGTACAGTGTGTGTGTGCAGGACCCTGCATGGTCTGCTGCAGCTGGATCCCTGACCATGCTGTGGTAGACGACAGTGATGGTGTGTGTGCTACTACTAACCGTGCTGTGAAACACCACACTGTGTCCGTTGCCCAGGCTCTCTATATGTGTAGCCAGGTTGAGGCAGATGGCCCGGTGTCTGATAGCATCCATGGTCTGGGCATCAAAGAAGTCGTGAGGTCGTGCTGGAGGGACAGAACACACTGGGGTGAGAGAGGGGGAGCGTTAAACTGAGGTTCATAGGTCAGAGGTGATTAGCCAATCAGATGGATCTGACCCTCGTAGATATTCATCAAAACGTTTCCCACCACCCGATTGGTTAAGACGCTTGGTTTGAAAGCCAGGCAACCTGATCAGCGAGTACATGGTTGATTGTTTGTATAATTGAGTGTGTGCCTGCATATCTGTGTATGTGTACGCATGCTTGCATTTGTGCGCGCGCGCTTGGATTACCATCCTCGCGGGTACCAGAAATTCCAAAAAGTCCCAGAGGGCAAAGACTATTTTAGAATTAGGTTTAGGTTCACGGTTCAAATTAAATGAACAATTAGGGAAAATAGGATTTAATGGAAATCCATTTTAGGTCCCCCACAAGGATAATAAGACTTATGCTGCGTTTATATGTGCGTGTTTCTCGGATACGTACGTAAAGACCTCCTGCGTTTATTCTTGAGTTTCCGCCTCTTGTTAAGCCCCGCTTTCGAAGGTGAATCCTCCTTCATCTTGCCCTGATTGGCCAGCTTGTTGGAGTTCTGGGAGCTGAAGTGGGTGGGTACGTGGCGCGCCAGCCCCCCCTGGGAGGCAAACGTGGCATTGCAACCCCCCACCACACACTGATGGAAACAGAGACAACACTGGTGAGAATACAGACTAGTAGATATCTTACACAAGAGCACTTACATACAGTTGAAGTCGGAAGTTTACATACACCTTAGCCAAATACATTTAAACTCAGTTTTTCACAATTCCTAACATTTAATCCTAGTAAAAATACCCTGTTTTAGGTCAGTTAGGATCACCACTTCATTTTAAGAATGAGAAATGTCAGAATAATAGTAGAGCGAATGATATACTTCAGCTTTTATTTCTTTCATCACATTACCAGTGGGTCAGAAGTTTACATACACTGAATTAGTATTTGGTAGCATTGCCTTTATATTTTTTAACTTGGGTCAAACGTTTCAGGTAGCCTTCCACAAGCTTCCCACAATAAGTTGGGTGAAGTTTGGCCCATTCCTCCTGACAGTGTTGGTGTAACTGAGTCAGGTTTGTAGGCCTCCTTGCTCACACATGCTTTTTCAGTTCTGCCCACACATTTTCTATAGGTTTGAGGTCAGGGCTTTGTGATGGCCACCCCAACATCTTGACTTTGTTGTCCTTAAGCCATTTTGCCACAACTTTAGAAGTATGCTTTGGGTCATTTTCCATTTTGAAGACCCATTTGCGACCAAGCTTTAACTTCCTGACTGATGTCTTGCGATGTTGCTTCAATATATCCATATATTTTTCCTGCCTCATGAAGCCATCTATTTTGTGAAGTGCAACAGTCCCTCCTGCAGCAAAGCACCCCGACAACATGATGCTGCCACCCCCATGCTTCACGGTTGGGATGGTGTTCTTCGGCTTGCAAGCCTCCCCCTTTTTCCTCCAAACATAACAATGGTCATCATGGCCAAACAGTTCTATTTGTGTATCATCAGACAAGAGGACATTTCTCCAAAAATATTTATTTAGATTTTCCCATGACGTCAAGCTACTGAGTTTGAAGGTAGGCCTTGAAATACATCCACAGGTACACCTCCAATTGACTCAAATGATGTCAATTAGCCTTTCAGAAGTTTATAAAGCCATTACATTTTCTGGAATTTTCCAAGCTGTTTAAAAGGCAGTCAACTTCTGACCCACTGTGAATTATAAGTGAAATAATCTGTCTTTAAACAATTGTTGGAAAAATTACTTCGGTCATGCAAAGTAGATGTCCTAACCGACTTGCCGAAACTATAGTTTGTTAACAAGAAATGTGTGGAGTGGTTGAAAAACGAGTTAATGACTCCAACCTAAGTATACGCAAACTTACGACTTCAACTGTATACAATAATAGTATTGGTCTTTCGATTTGATGAAATCTAGGTGATTTCCTTTTCAATGAAAGTTCAAAAGGTTATAGTAGTGGAAACTAGTATAGAACCACTGTTCAATGGAACCGTTCAGAATAATATCATGCATTAGCTTTACACAGGATAGTGTGTGACAGATGTGCCTTGTGTTAGAATGATTATAATGCTCTCCAAGACTAGAACAACCTATAGCACATGGCGTGTACATACAGCAGGTACGGGGCCTTCAGAAAGAATTCACCCCTAAACTTTTCACACATTTTGTTGTGCTACAGCCTGAATTTCAAATGTCTTCATTTGAGAATTGGTGTTACTGGCCTACACACAATACCCCATAATGTCCAAGTGGAATTGTGTTTAAAAAAAACACAAATTCATTCATTTAAAATGAAAGCGGAAATGTCTTGCGTCAATAAGTATTCAACCCCTTTGTTATGGCAAGACTAAATAAGTTCAGGAATAATAATGTGCTTAAATCACTGAAGTTGCGTGGCCTGTGTTTAATAACATGAGTTTTGAATGACTACCTCATCTCTGTATTCCACACATAGTTATCTTTAATATCCCTAAGTCGAGCAGTGAATTTCAAACACCGATTCAACCACAAAGACCAGGGAGGTTTTGCAATGCCTCTCAAAGGGCACTTATTGGTAGAGCAGACAGTGAATATCCCTTTGAGCATTGTGAAGTTATTAATTACACTTTGGATGGTGTATCAACAGAACCAGTCACTACAAAGATACAGGCGTCCTTCCTAACAAACTCCGTTACCGGAGAGGAAGGAAACTGCTCCGGCATTCACCAGGAGGCCGGCCCATGGTGACTTTAAAACTGGTACAGCGTTTAATGGCTGTGACAGGAGAACACTGATGATGGATCAACAACACTGTAGTTACTCCACAACACTAACCTAATTGACAGACTGAAAAGGGAAGCCTGTACAGAATAGTGCCAAAACATGCATCCTGTTTGCAATAAGGCACTAAAGTATAACTGCAAAGAATGTCGGAAAGAAATTAACTTTATGTCTTGAATACAAAGCATTACGTTTAGGGCAAATCCAACACATTACTGAGAACCACATCACATTTTCAAGCATGGTGGTGGCTGCATCATGTTATGGGAATGCTTGTCATCGACTAGGATAAAAATAAACAAAACAGAGCTAAGCACAGGCAAAATCATAGAGGAAAACCGGGTTCAGTGGGAGACAAATTCACCTTTCAGCAGGACAATAAGCTAAAACACAAGGCCAAATATACACAGGAGTTGCTTACCAAGATGACATTGAATGATCCGGAGTGGCCTCGTTACAGTTTTGACATAAATTGGCTTGAAAATCTATGGCAAGACTTGAAAATGGCTGTCTAGCAATGATCCCCAAAACCTTGATAGAGCTTGAAGAATAAAACAAAAGAATGTGAAAATATTGTACAATCCAGGTGTGCAAAGCTCTTAGAGAGACTTACCCAGAAAGACAGCTACAGTCGCTGCCAAAGCGGATTCTAACATGCATTAACTCAGGGGTGTGAATACTTCTGTAAATTAGACATTTCTGTACTTCATTTTCAATAAAAACATGTTTTCACTTTGTCATTATGGGGTAGTGTGTAGATGGGTGAGAGAACAAACAAACGAATCCATTCTAAATTCAGGTTGTAACACAAAATGTGGAATAAGTCAAGGGGTATCAATAACTTTGTTTAGACAACTTTGGAGTTTGCCATGACATGAGGATGTGGTTTGCAGAGTCAGTGCTTAGATGTCATGTGTGTGACAGTGAAATGGAAGAAAGGAGGGCGTTTTCTCACCTTGAATGGTTTGTCTCCACTGTGTGAGACCATGTGTCTCTGAAGCCAGCTCTGACTGGTCGACGGGGTGTTATACACCTTGCAGCCCTTCCACAGACACACAAACACCTGGTGAGAGGACAGCAACACTGTTACACACACATATATATATATATTCACAGGTCACTCGCAACCTAGCTCTTATGAGTTACCCAAGATGCAATGTAAGAGACTAAATGTCCCACGAAATCCTACTATCCTCGAGAATTGTAGTAGTTAGTAGAAGAACCTAGAAACTCAAGCCTCCATAAACTGACCCCCGCCCCCTCTCTGAACCTAAAGTTCAAAGAGAGATAAAACATCAAGCTGTCTTTTATACAGCCAGAGTCTATAATGTACAGCAGTACTTTTCATCTGTAGTTAGTTTAACACAGGATGTTTGGATTATCTTCAAGATGGAGAAGTGGAAGGGATTGATATTGTGAAGACAGGATTGTGGTGGTGGAGAAGAGGGGGAAGAGGAGAAGATGAGTGGAGGCATAAAACTAGGAGATGTAGAAAGAAGAGGAGATGGTGAGCAGGCAGGAGGACAGAAGATTTAGGAAGTTGCTTTCCTACACTGCATACCCCTCCCCGTTGTCCGTCCACGTGCACGCCCCTGATGTGCTCAGCCAGGTCTGGGCTGGTGGTAAAGAGGAGCTGACATTGGTCCCAGCAGCAGGTGTATGCCACACCCTTACCCACCGACGGGGTGGCGGTGGCAGGGCCGTGCCCATTCATCATGGCAGGTGTGGAGCGCCCGCTGGACGCTGTGCTCTCCATGTCCATCAGAGTACTGCTAATACTGAGGGAGGGAGAGGGACAGTGAGAGGGGGAGGCACAGTGAGAGGGACAGTGAGAGGGGGAGGGACAGTGAGAGGGGGAGGGACAGTGAGAGGGGGAGGGACAGTGAGAGGGGGAGGGACAGTGAGAGGGAAGGTGAGAGGGACAGTGAGAGGGGGAGGGACAGTGACAGATGGGGTCAGCACAGAGATCTGTTGCACTACAAAACAAATCAAAATGTTATTCTTCACGTGCCGAATACAACAGTGTAGACCTTACCGTGAAATGCTTACTTACAAGCCCTTAGCCAACAATGCAGTTAAGAAAAAGTTGAAAATATTTACTCAATAAAGTTTAAAAAAATAAGAGCAACAAAATAACGAGACTATATACATTGGGTACAGGTACCGAGTCAATGTGCGGGGGTACAGGTTAGTCGAGGTCATTGAAGTAATATGTACATGTAGGTAGGGGTAAGGTGACTACGCATAGATAAACCACGAGAGGGGGGGGGGAAATAAAGCCACTTAATTAGCTTTTCAGCAGTCTTATGGCTCGGGGTTAGAAGCTGTTAAGAAGCCTTTATGACCTAGAGCTCCGGTACCGCCTGCCGTGCGGTAGCAGAGAGAACAGTCTGACTAGGGTTGCTGGAGTCACTGGCCTTCTTAGGGCCTTCCTCTGACTCCACCTGATAGAGGTCCTGGATGGCAGGACGCTTGGCCCCGGTGATGTACTGGGCCATGCGCACTACCCTCTGTAGCGCCTTGCGGTCTGTTCTAGTCATAGGTTTGGACAGCCTCAGTCACTAAATCATGGTGATATATTGTGTTTATAGCATGTGCCAACACAGCTCTGAGCAGTGTCGGCACATGGTATAAACACACCATTAGTATAGTTTATGTCTGTGTGTTCACTTCTCTGGGGCATATGAAGTTTCGTATGCCTGGTCTACAAGGAGGGATGTGAGGGTGTCATGGCGGATTTGAATCTCATGCCATTAGAGATGTAGAAGTATCCCTCTCAGTCCTCACACCCACACAAAGCTTCTCAGAGAGCATTAGTGACGCAGTAATGCTACCACGTTGGACTGAATGAAGAGAAGGTGACAAACACACACACCTCGTAAGGCTGCCTGCCTCCAGCTGCTCCCCTGCTCTGTTCCTGAGGTCCTCAGTGCCAGAAGGGGAACAAAAGTTACAGTGAGACCATGCAGCTGCCCAAACAGCAGAGCTCTCTCCTCCATTCACTCCTTTCTTACTACGGGCCATTCTGCCCCGGCCAGACAAAGCAACGCACCACGACAGGAGGGTTGAGGGGGGAAATGGGGGGGGGGGAAATCGGATCCTCTCTCCTTCAGATACTACACTTCAGTTCCCGAAGCAACACAGGGACTTCAGCCTTTGTGCTCAGTGGGTTTCCTTTTGTTTGCTACCCTCGACAGGTCGTCGCATGACTACAGACCGAGGAAAGGGGGAATTATTCCACTATTCTAGTAGCAAAAGGAAAAGGGTGGACATCGGGGTGTGTGTGAAATCATGGATTTCTCTGCTTCCATTTGAATAGGAAAGGTGTATATCGTTCTGATCCGTTGGCTCGTCCAGTGATATTCAGACGGCGTGCACAGGGGCAGATCTGTGTGTAGTATGAGTACATGGCAGATAGGACCCTATATCGACACAGGACTTTAGCATGCCTCATGCTATAGTTTATGTCTGTGTGTTGACTTCGACTGTTACATGCACAACGAGTCGGGTTTCAACGACATACACACGTAACTGGAGTTCGCCATAGAGTTGGGACAATCAGATCGGCAAACTCACTGCTTTGGGTGGGCCGCAATAACCCAGAGTAAATTATTTGAAGTTGCATTGGAACAGAGTTGAGCAGTGAGTTGCATACAGCATTACTCATTTGGAACAACTATGAACTGATTCACTCACTCTCTCTTCTGCACTAGTTTATGATGCAGTGGAAGTTCCATCTGGGCCATTTCACATATTGTAATGGGGAATTCTGGGTACACATCTAAATATCTCAGAAAGACGTGTGTGTGTGTGTGAGAGATTCGCTCGTGTGCATGAGGGTGAGAACCTGTGTGTGTAAAGGACTCATCTCAACACAGACATCCTGTAACTAGTCACCTCCCAGCCACATGGCCAAACCAACTAAAAGGCGATGAAGTGTTGTGTGACCACAGTGAGCCAGTTGACACGTCTGTAAGAGTGTGTGTATAGATATGTTAGAAGTAGCTCTGTGACTAAACACCACCCTTCATATGAAAGCTGGGGCCTGTTGGTTGGCTTGTTAGTGAGTGATTCGTTTCTTTGTCTCAGTGCTACACCTGTGAAATTACTCATGGGACTTTCAAGGATACATGCTTTTGTCAAGGATACATGCCAACTTGGAAAATCTTACTTAACTCACTGAATTTGTTCACAAGATAAAAATCAAGTCTGAAATGTTCATATTGCTGGTGCGTCTCTTTTTGACCGTGGTTTCATAGTAGCGATGTATTACACAATGAGCATCGTGGTGGCAAGGCCATACATGGCCAGGATGTCCAGATGCGGGTGTACGTGCAGCGTGGAACCATTCCATTGTAAACTAAAGGCAAACTTAGGCCTATTCAACTATCGGTTAAAACTATGCATGTCAACTGCCCATAACGCATAGTTGCGCATTGGGTGCTGATGCATTGTAGCAAAACAAACCCGATTGTTATGCTAAACTGCTGTTTGGCAAAATACAGAGATATCACACCACATAATTGCAAGGATAGTGAGTAACTTGTAACAATGTAGCTTGAGCAAACGTAAACATCTTATTAAAATTGAATCATTGTTGGAGTGGGCTGGCAACATTGCTGCGTTGCTTTGTATTCAACATTTGGTCGGGTATTAGTAATCCACAGACCTGTCTTCCGAATCCATTCGACTGAGAGGTTCTCCATCCGAGGATGATATCTCCACACTGGCCCGTCTTTTGATACCGCGGTCGGTTTTCTCCGTCGATTCCTCGCTTTTGGTCTTGTCTGAGCTGGGAGGCGAGGACGCGCTCTCCTCTCTTTGTTCTTGTTTCAGCTCCACGATGCTCTCCCCGGTTTCGGTGCTGCTCGCAGGGATTCCCTGCACGGGACTTTTAACCGGTTCAGACAGTTCACAGGCCGGTTCTTCTTTGTTACAATTTTCCGTGGACAAAATCGATTCTTTTGCGACTTCTAGTGCGACTGAATGCTTCTCCTCTTTGCTGTCTCGGTTGCTCACGTCCATTTCTGGTCCGTCCTTGTTGTCACCCGGTTCCTGTTTCGAGTCTGCGGGGCCCTGCTTCTTATTCCCATTTTCTCCTTTGTCCAATGTTCCATTTTGCTCGTTTGTCGGTGTGGAGTCTTGTTCGGTACCTTTGGTTGTAACTGCAGCCATGTTCACAGCGCGTAGTAAGCTATTTTGTGTTGTAGGCTACCCCACAAAGTTGGTTCTTCCTCCCAATAGCATGCGCTGCTTCACCACGGGTGTTCAACGGGGACGCTGGGGGAGGAGGCATAACCATGACGTAGCCCCCCACATTGTGGACCGTTCCACGTGTTTCAGAGAACTATTGTTACAATGGTTTATATACATGTAAAAACAAGTGTTCCAGAAACACAACATTTGCCCTAATATTTCCCTTTAATTGAAGTCAATCATCACCCAGTAACACATTCCAGTCATAAATCTAAACAATTCTTACCACCATACCTGTGCTCAATTCTAGCCCATGTTAATTGCATTTTTGCCTAAAGCCTAGACTTTAATGCAAATTCATCAAAGCGGATATATTTGATCTTCTTCATGACCTCCAGGTCTTACTCTGTTGTTAAAGTATGGTAGGGGACCGTGATGGATTCTTCATGACCTCCAGGTCTTATTCTGTTGTTAAAGTATGGTAGGGGACCGTGATGGATTCTTCATGACCTCCAGGTCTTACTCTGTTGTTAAAGTATGGTAGGTGACCGTGATGGATTCTTCATGACCTCCAGGTCTTACGCTGTTGTTAAAGTATGGTAGGGGACCGTGATGGATTCTTCATGACCTCCAGGTCTTACTCTGTTGTTAAAGTATGGTAGGGGACCGTGATGGATTCTTCATGACCTCCAGGTCTTACTCTGTTGTTAAAGTATGGTAGGGGACCGTGATGGATTCTTCATGACCTCCAGGTCTTACTCTGTTGTTAAAGTATGGTAGGGGACTGTGATGGATTCTTCAAGTACAGGCATTGCCATTCAAGAGACCATTCCAGTGTCCAGTGCAAGTTGGACTCCATTGCTGGAACTTAATGGAATGTCTGCACTGACTGGTATTCAGTGGACCCCAAGAAGAGTATCTAACGGGACCTTACTAAATACATAAGGTGGTAGGGATTAGGAACTACTGGGTAGGAGGCATGGAAAGGGTTGGAACTAGTGGAATGGAACCAGACCCACATATCCACAGAGTGCTACAGACAGGGACCACAAAAGATTCAGAGCCTCATTAACATAATGGAAGTATCACTACTAATGTCTCTCAAAGTTTGGCAAATGGGCATAGCATGAACGGATGAGGGAGGGGTAAGGGAAGAAGGTGGAAGGATGGGGCAAGAGGGTGTGAATGGAGATAACTGACCTTATTGTGTCGATGACCTGGCTGCGTCTAGTGTGACAGTGGCATTATCCAGAGCAGAGATCATTCATTTACCAAGCTATTGGCCTTTAGGACACACTTCCAGTTGAAGGCCAGAGAGTCCCAGTCCCTCAACAATGCAGAATGGAGTTTCTTGACCTTTACAAAGTTTGTCAATGTCTCCTCTGCAGCACCATCAGAGCTTCTATCTCATCAGTGATCAGCAAATCATATGTAACATAAAACCAAAACAGCAGGAAGCATTGGAATTTGAATTCCTTCTCGCAATTTATTTATTTATTATTATTATTAATATTATTTTTAAATGTGGGGGTGGCAGGTAGCTTAGTTGTTACAGCGTTGGACTAGTAACCAGAAGGCTGCAAGATCGAATCCCTGAGCTGACAAGGTCGTTCTGCCCCTGAACAAGGCAGTTAACCCACTGTTCCTAGGCTGTCATTGAAAATGAGAATTTGTTCTTATCCGACTTGCCTAGTTAAATAAAGGTACAAAAATGTAAACACTTAGCATGTTTCCTAACAAAATAAACTCCAACCGCAGTTAAGAACATCAACATTTATTTCACATGATATAAAACAGATGAGATATGAACATTTTGCATATTAACTCTAATAATAATAACCTCAGTTACAATTTCTGCTCTGCTCTTTCTATGGTGTACATCATTTACACAATGAAACTTTACATTTATGTACATTATATTTGAAGTCCTAGAGGAACAAAATGCCTGCTTATTGCTTATACATGTGCTATTCTCTTCTCTCTGTCCAGGACTCCACACAACCAGACAGAATCTAACACACAACCAGACAGAATCTAACACACAACCCCTAATCTCATAAAACTATTTTTATCTTTCATCTATATTTTACTTTAAATATATCTCAGCCATAGAAAGAAAGAAAAAAACAGAAGCAGATCAATTCTAATCCAGGACATTCACATGTGGTTGTCGGCGGCGACCAGATTCCGATCCTCCCGACATAAATAAACACAACCTTAATAAAATATTTAAACTCTGTCCATCAGCAGCAATATGGTGGCACCTTATTGAAGTATAAACCCATTGTATAGATAGTTCATTCTATATGTTTTATATATTTATATATTAACAATGTGTATGAAAAATGGGGGAATGTGCAGTGTAGAATATGTGGAAAATTAAACTTTTAGGGCCTCAGGTTAAAAACGTATATGGGAGTAAAACCAGTAAAAAAAATAAAACCCGTAAGAGAATATTGGCGCCCCTGTGTGGTTAAAGTAAAGCACTGCCTTCGTGTGTGTAGATTTGTTGCTTGGCCCTCTCCATAGCTCCTCGAGTCCTCAGGTCCTCGTCTCCTTCTCAAAACCCATTGGATGAGAAAGCCAGAGGTCCCTCCCCTCTGACCTTCTCCTCCAGTGGGTTTTGAGAAGGAGACGAGGAGACAGGACGCGAGGAGTATGCAATTGAGATCTTCCCAGTGTGAGACTCTTCTAATGTTCTTATTTACAACTGTACAGTCCCCTCCTCGTTACAGCAGTGCTCAGCTCATAGACACCCAACGCATCCTCACAGAACATGTCCAAAATAACAGACCATCATAATACCTGTAATAATAATCAATTATCACCCTGTAATACTATCTTGTCCTCTGAGATCTCTGTGTGAATGAGAGAGTTTTGTATCGCAGTTAGTGTGTAGGCAGGCAGTAAGTAATACGAGCAGGCCTGTGGATCTACTCTTTCTGTCTGTCTGGCTACAGTCGTTTCTACTGTACACACACAGAGAGCTACTGGGCATGCTCTGTGCAGGCTGACTGGTGCCATCTTGGCTCTGTAGGATGCCATCTTGGATCTTCAGACTGGCATCGCTTATGAGTCACTGCTCACAAAGGTCAATGTCTGGGCTGCAGGGACGAGTGGAAAGAGAGGGAAGAGAAAGAAAAGAGGAAAGAGGTGAAGAGACACAAAAATAGCTGAGGTCACAAGCCAAAATGTCTCAAATAAATCTGAGAAACTGTTTACGCTGACATGACCCGAGAGTAGTTTTTGATTAGATTATAAATTATGGCTGTGTTAAAATGGCTGGTGTGATATTGCCTGCTGTGTCGATTTACCCTCCAAATCTGTGTCGATTGGAGGGTAAATCACTGAGCTTTGGGCCCTGGAGTTTAAGGGTTGATGGGTAGAGATGAGTAAAGGTCAACGGTTGTAGGTAAGGACAGAGAAGTCTCTTACTGAGTGTAGTTGAGTTCACATAACCACCTCCTCGACACGTCTACACACACATGAAGTGGGATCCGTCAGTGAGTTGAGGAGGAGAAGGAGAGGAGGACTGGGGCGGACAGGGCAGGCTTTTCACTGCAAACACACACGGGGCAAACCCACAACACATACAGTACCAGTCAAAAGTTTGGACACCTACTCATTCAAGGACACCAATAAGAAGAGACTTGATTGGACCAAGAAACACAAGCAATGGACATTAGACCGGTGGAAATGTGTCCTTTGGTTTGATGAGTCCAAATTTGAGATTTTTGGTTCCAACCGCCGTGTCTTCGTGAGACGCAGAGTAGGTGAATGGATGATCTCCGCATGTGTGGTTCCCACCGTGAAGCATGGAGGAGGAGGTGTGATGGTGCTTTGCTGGTGACACGGTCTATGATTTATTTAGAATTCAAGGTACACTTAACCAGCATGGCTACCACAGCATTCTGCAATGATACACCATCTCATCTGGTTTGTGCTTAGTGGGACTATCATTTGTTTTTCAACAAGACAATGACCCAACACACCTCCAGGCTGTGTAAGGGCTTTTTGACCAAGAAGGAGAGGGATGGAGTGCTGCATCAGATGACCTGGTCTCCACAGTCATCCGACCTCAACCCAATTGAGATGATTTGGGATGAGTTGGACCGCAGAGTGAAAGGAAAGTAGCCAACAACTGCTCAGCAAGACTGTTGGAAAAGCATTTCTTATGAAGCTGGTTGAGAGAATTCCAAGAGTGTGCAAAGCTGTCATCAAGGCAGAAGTTGGCTACTTTGAATCACCTCAAATATATTTGGATTTATTTAACACTTTTTTTGGTTACTACATGATTCCATGTGTTATTTCATATTTTTGATCTCTTCACTATTATTCTACAATGTAGAAAATAGTACAAATAAAGAAAAACCCTTGAATGAGTAGGTGTCCAAACTTTTGACTTGTACTATACGTAAGTGCTTTGACATTTATCAGTTATATATCAATCCATCAACCAATCATCATTAACAAAGCGATTTCTGACTGTGTTCTCAAACCTGCCATCAGGTTGTTGAGTTTAGCTCCCTCTGCTGGTAGTTCATAGGATATGTCAATGTTGTTCCCCTGGGTCTCATGCTCCGGGGCCTCCCCTCGCATCGCCTCACTCTGCATCACGTCCTCCTCAGGTTCAGGAGTCAGTGCTTCTGACACAGCAGCTGGCAAACTGGCACAGTCACACCTTCACATTCAGGCCTTACTCCAATACTTACAAAATCCATCCTTCTTTTCTGCCCTTAATGAGGTAGTATCTGATCTAAATACAGTTGGATGAAGGAAGGGGTGGTTTTGAAGTATTCAAAAAGGGTCAAAGTTGCTATCGATCCAGAGAGGCTAAGATATGTCCTGGTGAGGCCCAGCTAGTCTCACCTGTTGTGGGGAATGAGGGTGTTGGGAGTGTGGGTGTTTCTCCTCTCTGTCTCCCTCTCCCCCTGCTGTTGATGTTGTCCAGGGATCAGGTACTGTACATACAAGGGCTTCACACCCTGATCTGATATCACCATCATCTGGGTCTCTGACACCTGCAACACACGGACAGTGAGATAGCCCAGACTACAGTCTGTGTTCAGGAGGTACCAAACAGAAAAATATTATTTGAAATGGAGCTCTTATATGCCCTACTGAACACGATCATGGTGGTCTAATATCAACCCCTAGAGGCTACCTCTTCTGTATTTGGGGATCTGAAGAAACTCCCGTCCTTGAGCAACACCAGCAGTACACATTTTTATTCTAGCCCCTGGACATGCACACCTGATTCAACTTGTCAACTAATCATCATGCCCTCCATGAGATGAATCACCGATGTTTGTCCCAGGGCTACAACAAAAATGTGTATTGTAGATGATCCACAAGGACTGGAGTTGAGACACACCGGTATAAAGGGCATGGTGATAACCAATGGTCTTCAGCAGCTCTCGCAAATATTATTTTAAAACTGGGAAACTATATTAGAGGACATTAATCGATCCAACATCATCATCAGATCATGAGATTCTGTGGAGCTCAGGCCAGCTCAGAGAGGTGCGTCTCTCTCTGTAGCCCAGTGTGAGTCACCACGGCTGGGCTGAGGCCCAGAGATAAACCTCTAAATCCAGGCTGGATCCTCCTCACGCCCACAAAGCCTCCATTAGCCTCCCAGATCAGATTAAAGGACATTAACACGGAGACCAGGCTGCTGCCTACACAACACAGCCACTTACACCCTAAAAACCCTGAAACAATCTTAGCTCAACGTTATTGGATTAGATATACATTTGTCCTTGGACGGGGAATGCGTTTCAAGTCTATCCTTTATCTCTGAATAAATACTTTCTTTGAAAGCGTTCATTTTTCAGTAAAGGAATACATCATCAGTACTGTCCCTCTCTGTGCATCCTTGGTATGGGTCTTTCCTATTCATACAGAGTTACAGTACACCATGCTGAGTCAGTCACCACTCCTACTAGTCATCAACATGCATATCAAATGATAGTCTGCCATACATATTCTGCTCTCTGGTGGTCTGTGTGAGTAGGGACACTCCCGTACCTCTGTGTCCATGTTGGAGCTCTCCGTCCGGGGCTGTGGCTCCTCCTCACTCAGCCTGGGGACAGGGATGACATCCACCTCCTCAGCTCTGTAGCTGATCTCCTCCACCACAGTGATTTCCATCTCCAACTCCACCACTGCAGCCGTGTCAATATCCAGCGCCTCTTCTGGAGACACTGCCGTCCTCCCTCTGACTAGTTCTTCAGCTGCAGCTCTAGCCCTCTCCAATTCTTCTGCAGCTGCTGCTACTGCGGCCCGGTCTCTCTCCAGCTCCAATTCTGCAGCCCTGTCCAACTCCTCTTCTACAGCCACAGCAGTCCTGGCCATCTCCTGCTCCACCACTGCAGCCACCTCAGTCATGTCTCGCTCCAGCTTTTCTATTGCAGCTCGACCCCTCTCCATTTCTTCTTCAGCAGCTGCTGCAGCTCTGTCTCTCTCCAGCTCCAGTTCTGCACCTCGGTCTCTTTCCAGCTCCACGGCTGCAGTTCTGTCCCTCTCCAGCTGCTCTGTAACTCGGTCTCTGACCTCCTCCAGGTCTTGCAGTGCTGCCTCCAGCTCCTGGGTGCCTCTGGAGAACACCACCTCTCGCCTGACCTGTGGTAGACACACATGCCAAATGAATAACTCAGTTTTAACAGTGTGTACACGACACTGAGAAACAAGGTTTATCAACACACACACACTCGCACACAGACACACGCGCGCCCCCCCTCCCTAGCTGTCTCTGTTGTCATGTACACATCAAGTCCTATCAAACACACACACACCAAACAGAGGAGGACTTACCTGTGTAATGAAGGGGTTCTCCTTGGAGAAGGATGGAGAGCGTGAGGGGGAAATACTGCTGCTACTTCTCTTCTTCTCCTTGAGTGAGGCCTGCTGGTGTCTCCTGATCCTCTCCAGCTGCTCCTCTACACTCATCCTGGCTCTGCCGCTCTCCCTCTCCCCCGGTCCGCAAGTCTGCTCCACCGCACTGTGAGGACGGTCCTACAGGGGGAGCAGTGGAGCAGGGATCAGTCACGTTGGATTATTTTTACACCGAGAATGTTTTATCTGCCTGTCTATTGGTGACATATTACATCCATCTCCAGCTTTTGTAGTGGTAAAAATGGCAGGGAATGAATAGCAACAGTAGCACCTCCAAATCCAAAATCAGTGCTGTCCTGTCTATCAAACTGTTTCTAACATGTTTTCTAAGGTCAGTATATAGTTCAGTTCCCCTGCTATTCCCTAAAGTGCTGAGTCAGGCTTACAGTCCTGGGGTCAGACTTCTTGCTCTTCCTCAGGGTGACGTAGGAGGCGATGGTGCAGGACTCTGGGGGGATCATGGGGGATTTGGTCCTGGGGGGCACGATACCCACTGGGTAGACTGGTAGTCCTAATGGGACTGGGACAGGGAGGGGGACTAAGTCAGTTACAAAGCCATTTGGGGTGTTACATTTTTTTAAAAATATTCAGTTAATAGAGTACTTATGAATCATACTTATAATACTCTAAGTTTACTTTGTATGGAATTTTGAATTACAACTTGAATTCACTGAATTACAATAGTTTTGACCCTAGCCCGTATCCACCTTGAAACAGCGGCAGCAGGGTGACCAAACAGGACTTTGTTGACAGACAGTGACTGACCTTTAGTGGCCGCAGGCTCCTTGTCAGTGGTCAGCCCTGTCTGTAGTCTGTCCTTGTCATTGTCCTCTCCGTTGTTATCGTCCACCTCCTCAGCTACAGTGGTCAGCTCTGGCTCACTCTTATACAGACGGTAGTCTGGGCCTTGCTGTAGAGGGACAGAGAGTCAGCAAACAGAGGTGCACACATAGGAAACACGCACAGGCACGATGCCCGCACACTCACACGCAGGTCACAAAGTGGTCATGGTGGATGTGACCGATGGACAGTCGAGGGAAATTTAAAAAGGAGCTGCAAAGAGCAGAAAACTGTTAGCGGGCAGCCCAAACACTAAGAGTAGGCACACTGCAGCACAGCACTCAAGACACAGTCAGAATGACAACTGGGGTGGAATCACACAATCACACACGCTTCCATGGAAACAAGAACAAGCCAAACCGAAGAGCAAACTGAGATGATAAACTCAAGGAATGAATACGTCAAACTCAACACTCCAGGGTAAGAGGCAGGGAAAAACCTAAATGTAGACTAATGTTAAAACAAATGACAAATGATTCAGAGCAAATGAAAAGAGTCACAACGGTGACCCAAGTTGGCGATGAGAGATGATGTATGGTGAGGGTAAAGGTGGAGGGTCCGGGGGTCAATGTGTACTGGTCTTGTACAGAGTAGGATAAAGTTGCCCCTAGACACCGACCTAAGATCAGTTTTGTATTACCTCTCCCTAACGGTTAGAACGAATTAGCATTTATTTGGTGAAGTTAAACAGATCCTAGATCTGTGCTTAAGGGCAAGTAGCGATGATGAAGCACAATGACAGGGATGAAGGGCCAGGCGTGAGGGGTCAGCGTGTCTTACACTGCTGTGTGTTCCGTTCCTCTGGCCGTGCTTGCTTGTGTGTGGTGGCGGACGGGTGCCCGAGGGGGAGGGAAGGGGGGGTACAGCGGGAGGGCGCTCTGTTGAGCCGTAGGACTGGGGGAGGGGCGGGCGGGGGGGCTGACGGTCCCCCTCCGTGAGAGGACAGAGTGACCGGAACAAGGTCACCGGCTGCCGCATGAGGAGAGGATAGATAGAAAGTTGTTGTTGTTGAGACACTCTTGGGACAACAGCATGCCACACGAGACCCTGCGTAGACAGATCAGCACAGCCTCCTTGTGGCATTGAGTGGAGCTATCTGGCTCCCATCCGTCTCACATGTAGGCTACAGACAACTCTAAATCACTTCACAAAGACTCCATGCACAGATTCTATTTATCTGACGTTGACATATTCTGATGTTTTTCTTGATCCACAAAGGAGAAGTGAGACTCACCTCGTTCTTCTGTAGGTTTGAGATGGGTTTGGAACCAAGGAAACCAGTGTCAGTGGTCCTCTGGGGTTTGTTCTTGGCCAGAACCTCCATCACATCCTGGATCCTCCACAGCTCCTTCTGGATGTGGACATGCTGCTGGCTGGGAGGTTCCGTCTGCTCACACAGTGACAGAAAATGATCAAAAACACTCTCCATCTTGCAAATGTGTGATTGCATGTGAGTGAGTGGTTGAGACTGAGTGACAGAGACTTACCTGTGGGCTGCCCAGGGCCTCTAGCTGTTCCAACAGGTTGGTTTTGGCCAGAGAGACGCCAGACTCCATTTTATCATACTCCCTCCACGACCGCTCCAACTCCTGTGAGACAAGAGGGTGTCACTACTAGATAGTCTGTGTGTGTGTGTGTGTGTGTGCGCTTGTTTATGTGTGTGTGCACTGACTCACAGCATTGTCCCTGGAGAGATCTTGACACGTGCTGATCAGTGTGTGTGTGTGTTTGTGTTGACATCTGCATGTACAGTGTGTGTGTGTGTGTATACATATGAACGCACAGTGTTGACCCGTGCCAGTTCTCTACAGGTACTGAGCAGTCCATTCTGCAGTACGTCTCTCTGCTGTATAAGGCTCTGTACAGCTGCTGGGTTGTCAGAGCTCTGCTCTATCTCCTGACTGGCAGACAGCAAAGCTGTCTCCAGGGTGTGCTGCAGAGAGATAGGAAGAAGAAGGAAGAAAGAAAGAAAGAAAGAAAGAAAGGAGAAGAAGACGACAACAACACAGGTCAGCACAACATCTACAGCTAACAATTGTCTGACATCTACACACAGATACACAAACAGAACCACAGGCAAAGAACCAACCAAACATTATCAAAGCATCTCCACCATCAAAAGGGTGTACCGTCAGTCGCAGGACTCTAGGGGGCAGGCTAGGGCAGCTGTCTGAGAGAGAGAGAGTCTCAGTTCCCAGCTGTGAGTCTGCTAGCTAGTCTATACACTGTGTACCTGTGGTACAAGCCTGGCAGAGGAGGGATGGTAGTCTTGGAGTGACCATGAGAAAGTATTCATACCACCTTATTCCACATTTTATTTTGTTATAGCCTGAATAAAATAATAAATAAATATAATAACTCATGTCACAACACCCCATAATGACAAAGTGAAAACATGTTTTTAGAAATGTTTGCAAATTTAAAATGAAATACAGAAATCTAATTTACATAAGTATTCACACCCGAGTCAAGCACCTTTGGCAGCGATTACAGCAGTGAGTCTTTCTGGGTCGCTCCTCAAAATTCTTCAAGCTCTGTCAAATTGGTTGTTGATCATTGCTAGACAACCATTTTCAGGTCTTGCAATAGATTTTCAAGCAGATTAAAGTCAAAACTAGAACTCGGCCACTCAGGAACAATCACAGTCTTCTTGGTAAGCAACTCCAGTGTAGATTTGGCCTTGTGTATTAGGTTATTGTCCTTCTGAAAGGTGAATCTATCTCCCAGTGTCTTGTGGAAATCAGACTGTACTAGGTTTTCCTCTAGGATTTTCCTTTTCCTAGCTCCATTCAGTTTCTTTTTTATCCTGGAAAAACTCCCCAGTCCTTAATGATTACAAGCATACCCATAACATGATGCAGCCACCACTATGCTTGGAAATATGGAGAGGGGTACTCAGTAATGTGATGCATTAGATTTTCGCCAAACAAAACACTTTGTATTAGAACATAATATGAATTGCTTTGCCACATTTTTTGCAGTATGACTTGTAAACAGATGCACATTTTGGAATATTTTATTCTGTACAGGCTCCCTTCTTTTCAGTCTGTCAATTAGGTTAGTATTGTGGACTAACTGCAATGTTGTTCAACCATCCTCAGTTTTCTCCCATCACAGCCATTAAACTATATTACTGTTTTAAAGTCACGATTTTCCTCATGGTGAAATCCCCAAGCCATTTCCTTCCTCTTCGGCAACTGAGTTAGGAAGGACGCCTGTATCTTTGTAGTGAATAGGTGTACTGATACACCATCCAAAATGTAAATAATAACTTCACCATGTTCAAAGGGTTATCCAACGTCTGATTTTTTATTTTTATTTATATCTACCAATAGGTGTCCTTCTTTGCGAGTCATTGGAAACACTCCCTGGTCTTTGTGGTTGAATCTGTGTTTGAAATTCACTGCTCGACTGAGGGACCTTACCGTTAATTGTGTGTGTGTGGTACAGAGATGAGGTAGTCCAAAAAAATAACATGTTAAATACTATTATTGCACACTATTATTATTGAGCCCATGCAACTCATTATGTGACTTGTACTCCTGAAAATCGTTATTCCACTTTGATATTATGGGGGTATTGTGTGTAAGCCACCTCCCTCCCTCCCTCTCTGTAATAAAGGTCTACTCCAGCCTCAGACAGCCCAGTGTGTGTGTGTGTGTTTTGTGTGTGGTTGTGTGTGTGAAGCAAGTTGTCAGTTGAAAGAGTGAGTACAGTAGTTACCTTCTCTCTGTGTAGTTGCTGTAGTTTCTCCTCCTGTGTTCTCACCACTTGGTCCTGCTCACATAGTCTGCTCAGCTTAGTCTGAAACACACACAGTGGTTGTTAACACACACACACAGTAGTTGGTAAGAATTCGGCATTTTCCAGAGAGCTGAGCTGTGTGGTATTCTATTAACTTAATTGAATCTTTCAATCTATGTCTAGGAAGCCAACTGCTGTGTGTCTAGACTAGAGGATATGTGCAAAGGGAAAGGAATAGTTTCCCCTCTACCTAGACAAGACAATAATAAAAGGACTTGGTCTTACGTCTATGTCCTCTGGCCTCTGGTGGCTGTAGGAGTTGTCTTTGTAGTCCTCGGGGCTGATCTGAAACACCAGACAGCCTTAGAGACACATGCTGTGTTTACACAGGCAGCCCAATTGTGATCTTTTCACTAAAATGGTCTTTGGACCAGTCAGATCTGCTCTGTTTTGGAAAGATCTGATGTGATTGGTCAAAATACCAATTAGTTGAAGATATATCAGAATTGGGCTGCCTGTGGGAAGACAGCCACAGACAGGGGATAGCAAAACAACCTGTAATACAGACCCATGACATGGGGTGCTTCTCAATAGTCTACTTCTCTCCTTGTTAAAGAACTGGACTGGTGAAAACCCATTTCTAGTAGGTATCCACCATATTGCTTACAGTATCTTCCGATCAGTGCAGATAAAGGAGAAGACACGAGGAGAGAATGCTAGAGTATTGAGATGCACCCATGGCCTGGTTCTTCATTGTGATGTGGTTTTCATGGTAAATATCTGCGTCCTTACAAGGAGTTGTCCACAGGGTCAATGAAGCCCAGAGAGAGAGAGAGCGAGAGGGTGAATGCATGCATGCAATTTCAATGACCTTCTCTTCTCATAACTTGTGACTTTCCAACAGTTCGGATACAACTTCTCAGCCCAAATTTCCATTTCATAATAAGGAGTGTCAGCCCCCTCTGCTGGGAAATCAGACTGTGTTTTCCACCTCAGTAGCATCACTGATAACAGTCCTACTGATGGAGGCTCCAGGGGTGTGAAGAAGCTATGGAGAGGACAGGAAGCTGGCATCAGGTCGTCACCAGAGACGAGAGGAGGATGTTCTCTCACACACACACACACACACACACACACCTTAAGAGAGGCTAGAGGGCTGCTGTAGTGGTTGGCTAGGCTGGATGTATAGTCCTCTGTGCTGGCAGCTCTGCCCTGTGCCACACTAATTACCGTCCCCTTGGTGCGCTCTTCATTACTGTCCCCCGGTAGACTCTGTCATGGCTGTAGCTTGACTAATGAAAACCTCTAAAAGACCTGGGCTAAATCTGGCCCTCACGGAGGCACACACATTAACGCGCGCACACACACACAGCTGGGGAAACCAGCCATCCTCACACTCCTCACTACTTCAGTTAAGGAGCAGGCAGGTGATTTTCAAACCCAGCATGGCTAAAGACGGGGAGGTTCAAGAGTGCAGGGCTGAAATCATACCATTAGAAGCCTGCAATAAAGTGATAATTTAGCACAGTGGAAAAGCCAGACTATGGACCCCACACAGTACTCCCTCCAGGACAATTTCCCCAGCTACAAATAAAATACCCCCGCACTCTTTCAATCACTGTCACACTATCGGGCCTACCACCCGAACAAGGACGTCATTCTATTGAATACATAAACAAAATGTTCTGCAATGAGCTCTTATCATACCCACGTGGACAAACTGAACATAATATTACAAAAGCACAGAGAAGAGAGGTGCTGATTTGACTGTGAGCGTACAGCGCCTAGCCAACATAAGATCCATCATCAACAGCATTGGTATTGCAGGAAGACGGGGTATGGCTGTGAAGTAGCATCCACCGTAATAACCAACAGCAACAATACCATCAAGTTACAATGAGGTAGGATGGGCATGGCTATGTAGCATCCACCATAAGCCATGCTAACATCAGTCCAACCTCGGACTGACGGAAAAAAGCAAAAAATGGATGAAGAGGATGTGCTGTAGTCAAATCAACACGTGAAGGGTAAGTAGCAAACAATGTTGGGATCATGACACCAGGAAGAGGGGGAACCGACGACTGACTGACTGACTGCATCCAATGTGAACAAAAACAGGAGGGATCGATGATGAAGGGAGGAGAGGAGTGCGGGAGAAGAGTCATTGGTTTGCCAATAAGACCTTACTTGCTGGTACAGTTGAGGCCTTGGAGCAGAGTTCTCAATCATAGTGTGAATCATGAAGATTAACGGCTCATTGTCCTTCGTCTAGTGGGAGTTCGAAGTTAGGTAGGGTGGAAGGGAGCGACAATACACAACAGCACAATATAGGTGTTAGTTAGTGAACACAGCAGCACAGCCTAGAAAGGATCCATAGAAATAAAGAACACATTGTTGTCATAAGGTACTAGTGATTGAGGGAGACCAGGGGCTTGAGCCAACAACCCTGGGATTATAGCTACCACCTGTACCATAAAGACTCAGACCTCCTGGGAGAAGTCCTAGTACATTTACAGTAGATACAAGGAGGCCACAGTTTGGTCCAAAGACAATATTGCCAGTCCCTCTCAGCAGACGGAGGAGAGGCGCAACGTCCCTTCTTTTCTTACTGTCATCGTTTATATCAACCCCAACCAATATCTACCAGCAAAATAGCAAAACAATTGTATGCATTGGAGCCTGTGGACCAGGGGAATGAGCGTGGTGGTGAGATCATTCATAACCGCTGTGAAATTGTCTGCCATTAGAGGTGAAAGCCTTTGATATGGCAGATGAAATCATTTCACAATTGGTTAGAGGGGTCACAATCTGACTCAGTGAAGTCGCTAAGTGAGGTCCTACATGGTAGAGTGGTTTCTCCTGCTGCACATGACCTTTTCAGGAACAGGAACTCAATTATTTATCTATCGTGGAAACCCAGTTCTAAACCCCAAAAATAACCCCCCCCCCCCCCCCCTTGAGACGTCTGCCCTGATTACCGATGCCTGAGTGAGCGTTAGTCAGAACGTCAGTCGCTAGGCCTAGCCACTTTACCTGAAACCCCGGAGGTTGTTTCTATGCAGCCTTAATTACCTTATGACAATGACATGACTGACTTACTACAGGTACACATCAAGTTAAAAACGCAATGCGAAAACACAACATGCCTTAAGGTTCCCTTCATCCTCAAAAGTGTAAGTTTGCTCTCGTGCTTTCTCAAGCGTGAATTCATATATTTTTTTTAATAAAGAATGTTCTCCAGGGATTGTACAAACTATACAGCAAAAACACATATGAGTAAGCTTATTAGCTTTGGGCAGCATTGCCAAGTAAAGTCGTTTTAAAAGTTTAAAAGTACTTTTTACTTTTCTTGTACTGAGCTAGACAATATGTCCTCCCGTGGGAATGCAGGTTTGCGCAGCTCCTATTCGGCAATGAACGGTATATGCTTCGGGAGGGCCGGGGAGAGAAAAGAGTGAAAAGGAGAGAGAAAGTATAGAAAAGACAAAAAAAAAGGAGCCCTGGCATTTGAGTCACTGATAACCCTGGGCAGAGTGAAAGCAGCTGGGTGTATGGCCAACCCTGAGGAGTGCCTAACCCTGAGAGACACACACAGACACAGAGACAGAGACACACGCAGAGAGAGAGAAAGAGAGAGAGAGAGAGAGAGAGAGAGAGAGAGAGAGAGAGAGAGAGAGAGAGAGAAAGACCAGAGATAAAGCAGTACTCCTCACCTGGCTGTCCAGATACATGAGGTTCCTCTGAAGGTGATGAGACAGGACCTCACTCTAACATCAGAAGGCAGTGGAGAAAGAGGGAAGAGAGAAGGTGGAGTAAGGGAAACGGTAGGAAATAGAAGTAGACCTGGTACAAGCTGATAGTGAAAGATTGAGATGAAAGAGGAAGTTGCTCCCGTGGCTTTGGCATTAATCGGAAGCATAAAGTACCACAGCCATTTACTGAACTAAATCAAAACCATGCAAAAGTCGAAGTTGCAAGAGGATTTGTTCACCACACATCAAATCAAACTACTTACCAACTCTTTCCTCGTTAAAAAAAAAAGTATGGGAAACCACAGCTGACAATCACATGATACCACGCTGTCCTCTGCATGTCAACAGTTCAAAAGATGAAATCAAGGCCAGACGAATGCAGCACACCAAAGGGTTGAAATGAGTACAAAACTAAACCAAAACTCAACCATACACCACTGAACCACACAGGTAGGAATGAAGATGCATTCACTGGAATGCATGGCCTGCTCATAGAGCCTTGAGCTGCATGGAGATGGCACATCAACAACACCCTGGGAGATGACCAATGGCATGCTGTGCATGTGCGCCCTCCCTGGTGCTAACCTTGGCGTTGGGCCCCTCCATGCTAAGGATCATTAGCTGAGCCACAGTGTGCTCCCGGATGCTGTTGAGCTCAGCCTGCTGCCGACGCAGCTTTATTAACAGCAGGGTCAGCTCCTCTGGCTGCACAACGCAGCATAGACACAGAGGAGATAACGAGACAGTCAATTCATCCAGCGGCAGAGCAATGAAAACAAAATACATGAACCAAACCTCTCTTGATTTCCCGTTTGGAAATTAGTGACAGGAAGAGCAGTGACAGGTTAGGGCAGGGATTACAAAAGCTATGATTCTAACCAGAACTCTGACAAGTCTTCAGGCACAACCCAAGAGGCCTTTGGAAACACTGGTTTGGAGTCTCGGCCTGTGCTGGAGCTGGGCTATAGGACCCACACCTTCAGATGATCGGGGAGAAATAAACTCCCTCTGTTCCCTGACTCCAAACGGACTAACTCTCCATCAAATGGATGTGAAAATGAGAGAGAATATATTCAGTAAAAGCGATCATTTCAAATCACTTGACAATATTGCATTCCACTGAAGTTACGCAATCACAATAATATTCAGAGAGTTACAAAATGAACAGTGGAGAATATCAATCTCTCCGGCTGATTCTAGTCTACTCAATTTGAGATGACACGGCTAGAAGCCAATTTGATTGGTGCCACTGTCTCTCTCTTTCCGTATCATCACCAAGACAATGCCATTATTTTAAATCACATTGTGTCTGCTACTGACAGAAATATCAAATGCTTGCAATAAAAGACAGCAGAGAATGTAACGAGGCACATACTCTGACAGAAATACAGTACACATACAGGCTATCCATTGTAGCATGACAGAGCGACAGTAATACATGATAGCTTGCGTGTCAAACATTGTGTGCCTCATAAACATGTTTCTACCCCCGTCACAAAAACACACTGAAATCATACCAGTAGCATATATCATTCACAATGCATTGTTGTTGAGAGAAAATAGGACAGTACAGAGGAGAGGACAGGAGAAGAAGAACGCAGAGACGAGGGGAAGAAGGTCAGTGTTTGTTAGGTGACTCACCGTCTTGCCCTGTAGTGACTGTGGGGTAATGGTCTGCACTGGGATGCCTGCTGGCATGGACCGGCGGTCAGGTGGGTAGTTATACTGAGAGAGAGAGACAGGACAGGAAGAGGGCAGGATGCTCTGTTACATGTACTGATTTGAACTAGCAGACAAGTAAAATGAATGCTTTCAAATAAACAAAATAACTACCGCTCAATGCAGAGCATTTCCAGTCATTTCTCTGTGCTTGAAACCCCTGGTGATTATTTTGATGTGTAAGACTGGCTTAGATGATTGTGGTCCATTCCCTGTCCGTTACCTTGGTGAGGTGAGTCCTGTGCCTGCGGTCTATAGTCATAGTCTGGTCCCCTCTGAAGACGGGTGAGGACACCTCGGACCTGGTTGATCCTGGTGGGTTGTCTCTGCGGTGCTGGCCCGGAGGGGAGAAGGTATGGTAGAGGGCCAGGGATCCATGGGAGGGGGATGTGGGGATGGAGTGGGCCACCCCCTGGTGCACAGAGATGTTCCCCATGGTCTTGGGGCTGGGCAGGGTCCCGTAGTGGCCTGGTGGTGGTGGGCCCTGCCTGGAGAAGGCCTGCCTCTGCTGCCACTCATACAGCTGCCACATGGTGTCGTCCCTCATGGAGCGCCTCTTGTCTGCATTTACAGTTTTACATTTCAGTCATTTTGCAGAGGCTCTTATCCACACAGACTTTAACTAGGTTAAAACAAACACAATATATCACAGTCACTACAAGTAAAACCATACAACCTCAAGATAGTGGCTATCTGCAAAATCAGTGCCAGAAAGAAAAGAAGAGTGAATGCAAGAAAGACAAGTATAACAGCAAAGTCTTCAACTGCGTCCCAACCGGCAAATTATCCCCTATTGTCCCTGGTCAAAAGTAGTGCACCACATAGGGAATGGGGTGCCATTTGGGGCACAAGCTAAGTACAACAGTAAAGTTTAAGACCCATCACCTGAGTTGGACGTGGGAGCCAGGGCGCGGTCGTAGACGGAGCCGGCCACGCTGCAGATGCTCTCAGGTCGGGACAGCATGTTCCTGGGGAGGGTACGGTAGCCCTCAGGGTAGCGGGGAACGATCTGGGCACGGTGGCTGGGCATGTTGCGGGGTAAGGTCTGGTAGGAGGTGATGCTGGAGGACAGGGGGGGGGGGGAAATCAATTCAATGAATCAGAGAATAAAACATGATTTTCAATAGCATGATTTACAAATACTTTGATCAATCAATCAATCCACACATATAGCATTTTATAAAGTGGGTGGTTCGAGCCCTGAATGCTGATTGGCTGACAGCCGTGGGACATCAGACTGTATACCACGGGTATGACAAAACATTTATTTTTACTGCTCTAATTACATCGGTAACCAGTTTATAATGGCAATAAGACACCTCAGGGGTTTGTGGTATATGGCCAATATACCACAGCTAAGGGTTGTGTCCAGGCACTCCGCGCTGCGTTGTGCATAAGAACAGACTTTAGCCATGGTATATTGGCAATACACCACACCCCCCCATGCCTTATTGCTTAAATATAGTTCTAGAGAACAACCTGGGCCTAACCCTTAAAGAGCAATAATAGGTACATAGTGGGTTAAGTACAGCACACTTACTGCCTCTCTCTGTTAGTCTTAACAGTACTGTACAGTACCTACTACCTCCTGTAAAAGGTACTGTACAGTACCTACTACCGCCTGTAAAAGGTGCTGTACAGTACCTACCACCTCCTGTAAAAAGGTGCTATACAGTACCTACCACCTTCTGTAAAAAAGTGCTGTACAGTACCTACCACCTCCTGTAAAAAGGTGCTGTACAGTACCTACTACCTCCTGTAAAAGGTGCTGTACAGTACCTACTACCTCCTGTAAAAGGTGCTGTACAGTACCTACTACCTCCTGTAAAAGGTGCTGTACAGTACCTACTACCTCCTGTAAAAGGTGCTGTACAATACCTACTACCTCCTGTATAAGGTACTACACCGTACCTACTACCTCCTGTATAAGGTACTATACAGTACCTACTACCTCCTGTATAAGGTACTACACAGTACCTACTACCTCCTGTATAAGGTACTACACAGTACCTACTACCTCCTGTATAAGGTACTACACAGTACCTACTACCTCCTGTATAAGGTACTATACAGTACCTACTACCTCCTGTATAAGGTACTATACAGTACCTACTACCTCCTGTATAAGGTACTGTACAGTACCTACTACCTCCTGTATAAGGCACTTGGCTCCAGATCCCTTTCACAGTATATGGGCTGTAGGTAATACAAACCAGTCTTAACCCTTTAACTGTCACCTTAAAATTCCAAGTTCAAACAACTCAAATAACATGTAGTTGTTTTTTTACAACTGGATGTTAATTTGGAACGTTAGAGCTCTACCAGGCGGTTGAGAAGTCGAAGGTCATACTAGCAATGTCATATTTGAATAGTAATTTGCATAGCCTTTTTACTCCTCACAAGAATATTACATACACTAATTTAGATCTGTTTGAATTGCTTTTATACAGAAGATACTTTTGTGTGTTAATAAGGACAGATGTCAAATTTGATTAAATCATGGTCATTTTGTGTCCGATGCATTTTTAGGTGCTGTGCTGTATAGCGTAATGTCCTTAAAATAGTACTCACATTTCTAATGATCCAGGTTTTTCCACCATGTTTCACCAATGTTCAGACTATCTTTCGAGATCATGTATGACAAAGATATTTTTTTTTTGCAATAGTATAGGCAAGTAGGAGAGTTCAGATTTCTTATTTTCAATCCATCGCTGATTATACAAAGCCAGTTCTACATACAGAACACACTTACATTTTCAACTACATTTCAACATTTTTGTATAAATATACATTTACAGGAAAGCTTATCTGGCATCTGTAAATAGAGGACGTTCTTGGAAATGATCATAGCAATAAAGATCACAGCAATAATGTTGCACGCAAACACACCATGTTGAAAAGGAGGAGAACAGCAATGTGTCCTCCTGCCACAAAGTATTTCTGTCCATTTTGGAGTGCTGCCATTTCCTAATGTTCTTGAACTTGGGATTTCACTTGAAGCATGTCACCCTTATCTGCTACTGTAGTCTTCTCCAGAGCCCTGTAGCATATGCCTTTATGCAGGTTGATGTTTATTGGGATGAATCTTCTCCTGGAGGCCGAGTTGAGAAGTTTGCGTTAAAATGGGCCAGCTCAAAGTCAAAATAGGCTATGTAGTAAAAAAAAAAAAGTATTGAAAACCAAAATTTGGTTTTAGTTCAAGGTTAGGCATAAAGTTAGCAGTGTGGTTAAGTTTAGGTTTAAAATCTGATTTTATGACTGTGGCTATGCCTGATAGGCTGCATAGAAACAACCTCCGGGGTTTCAGGTAAAGTGGCTAGGCCTAGCGACTGACGTTCTGACTAACGCTCACTCAGGCATCGGTAATCAGGGCAGACGTCTCAAGGGGGGGGGGGGGGCGTTTATTTTTGGGGTTTAGAACTGGGTTTCCACGATAGATAAATAATTGAGTTCCTGTTCCTGAAAAGGTTACTTGAAAAAGTAATATATTTCCCGCTAGTTACCACCAGTGTTGGGATTAGTTACTTGAAAAAGTACATATTAATCATTACATTGAAGCAAAACATGACTTCACAATATTACTTTGTGTGCAAAGTAACGCGTTGTTACGATTTATGTTCATTTGCATTACCTTCATGAAGAAATCTGACTGTTTGTTTGACTGTTGGAGGGAGGGAGCAAGGCGAGCCGCGCACGCTCTACCAAAGTCAGGCTACTCACTAGTTTCTCCTTTCATCTGTGGCGCTGCTTTCCTGTGCTAGCCTACAAGTGCTGCGTATATATGGGCTGCTTAATTAGCCATATACAGTATTCTGTAAGCCAAACACCGGTACAGATTTCCTATCTTTTCATTCAAAATCTCTCTCGAGCCGCCAGTTCTCGTTATAGAGTGAACACGGACCCATCGAGATGCATAGAGGGCACACTTGCCACTAGACGGGCAAGCCCTCTATGGGCTTATTTATCACAGAAGCGATTAATGGCAAAGACCAGAGGTGCACCCTCTATACATTTCTATAGACAGCAGCTGTCATGACATTTCTCCAAACAGCTTCTCTCCACTCGCACGATAACTAAATGAGGAAACAAGTCGAGAACGGATCATGGAAACACATACTCCGTAGAGATACGATTCTGAAAGTAATGCACGCATTGTTTAACAAAATAACTAATATAGTACCCAATTTGAAAAAGTAACAGGTTACTCTACTCTGTTACTCATAAAAGTAATCTGATTACGTAACCACCCTGCAGTGCTGCCTCCAGGACAAGATTCATCCCAATATATTCCAAACTGCTGCCTTGATAATTACCATATTACACTGGGAGGATGCACGCTTGGCTAGCCGACAGACTCCACTCTAGGTCGATATCATACTGTACTCACTGACAGGTATCTGGTCGACTCTATAGGAACGCACAGTATGACAGAGGTAAATTGTGTTGCGGAAAACACAGCAGAAGTCCTGAGATTCGTCTGCCACCCCCTCCCCTTCTGAAACCCTAACCACCCACCCAGGCAGCGCCGACATTAACAGCTTTTCCTGTGACAATGTAATGCGGGTCTCTTTCTTGTGTTAGCCCACAGAGCTCAAGCCTCAAGGTGCTAACATAATTCTTCAGGTCTTAGGCAAGGTTACTCCCGGGGAAGACCTGACCTTTAGCTTGAGGGATGATGCTGCTCTGTGGCTTGTACTGATAAGGCTGTACTCTCCATCAGACACCATAATAATGGAGGCTAAACAGCCATGTCAGGCCTACTCTATAGCCTACCATAGTTAGTGCACTGCTGGTTTAGGCAAGCTGCTGAAAACTGGTCTGATGAGAGGACAGTTCTGTGCTGCATGTGCCAGATATAAGAATCTGGAATATGGAGGCGTTCTAGAATATCTTTAAAACTCTGTTTAATATACATTTACACACAATGAAGTTGGAACAATACTGTGAATTTGTGAAAATTATGATAATGCCCTTTTAGTGTAAGAGCCGTTTGAGAAAATTGCCTGAAATCTCAGCCTGTTTTGGTGGGCTGGAATTTTGCCTGCCTGGTGACATCAGCAATTCTTTCTTGAAAAGTTGCTATTTGCCAAAATGCTATTTTTTGTCTCTTTTTGACCATTTTAATTGAAAACAATCACACTAAGGTACTTCAATGTTGACCAGAAATAATTTAATATTGAGATAAAAACAGCAGCATTGGACCTTTAAACAGAAACAAAAGCCAGTTTCCCACGTTTCGTCTGGATGCCTTTATCAAGAGCATGTACAATAATCAAATGATACAATAAAATTCGGTTCCCTCCAACTCACAAATATTGAGCAGAAATGACTTATTTGGGCAGAAAGGGGGACACCTCTCCACACCCATAAGTTAACAAATTGTTAAATTACATACGTAATAAACAAAATACAGGCAACACTCAAGCAAAAAAAAACTACAACTAAATGTATGTACAAACCTCTGATCTCGGTTGAAATTAAAATAAACTGGTTCATGGTCATTCATGTATGGTCATTCAAAGCATTATACAGCAGATGGTCAGATGGTCACATTGGTTTTACCCTGATATACAACAAAAATAGTACAAAACCAAGGATGCAGCCTTTTTCAGTTCGTCTAAGCAACAAAGATACAAAGACATGTGTTAGTGATAAGGTGTTGAACAAAAATTAAAAGGGATCTGATCAAAATTGGAGTAAAAAAGTAAGTAAAAAAATAAAATGGGCTTATTTCTAAGTATTTCAGTTGAAGCAGAAATATTACACTCCAGACAGAGCATTAAAAGAGACTTAAATCAGAATTGTCTAACAAACCTCAAATAACAGTAGATGTTTTGTACAGAGGACTTTGTACTTTTAACCCCTTTTCTGCCCAATTGGTAGTTACAGTCTTGTCCCATCACTGCGACTCGGGAGAGAAGGTCGAGAGCAATGCATCCTCCGAAACACGACCCTGCCAAGCTGCACTGCTTCTTGACACACTGCTTGCTTAACCCGGAAGCCAGCCGCACCAATGTGTCAGAGGAAACACCGTCCAGCTGGCGACCGCTGTCAGCTTGCAGGTGTCCTGCGTGCCACAAGGAGTCGCTAGAGCGCGATGGGACAAGGAAATCCCCGCCGGCCAAACCCTCTCCTAACCCGGATGATGCTGGGCCAATTGTGCGCCGCATCATGGGTCATGGTCAGCTGTGACACAGCCTGGGATCGATGCAGTGCCTTAGACCCCAGCGCCACTCAGGAGGCCCTTGTATGGAGGACTTTTAACTGCAAATGCAATATCTCAAATCTGCCAACATTATTTGTCTCAGCCTTATTAACAGAAGGTCCTACATAAAACTCAGACCTCAGGCTTCAGTCGGAGGTTTCAGTTTAGCCCACAGTCTGTCCCAGAATTGCTGGTGCTGATGGGGGTCCTGGGGCCAGTCCAGATAGGTCCTAGTCTTGACCAGGCGAGACAGCCTGTGGCGGGGAGACAGCCAGCCGGCGGGGGGGGGGGGGGGGGGGGGGTCTTCTCCAGGAAGACCCCTTGTTCCACCTGCAGTCCGAAGGTGACCAGCTTCATCTCCAGGGAACATCAGTTACAGTGCAGATAGTGGCGACTGACCAGGCAGAGGGTGTGGCGGCTCCGGTAGAGGCTGTCTGTGATGTTCTCCACAATGTCCTTCTCCAGCTTGAAGTCCCTGCTGTGCAGACAGAGGTGCAGGAAAGGCGGACCCCTCTGCTCCAGGTTGGGTAGCAGCTCCTCCACCACCAAGTGTGCATCCTTCCCGCTGTAGGAGACAAACGCATCGTAGTGGAAGCCCCCCTTGGTGTTTGATCGCATCGCCTCCAACAGCCAGCCAAGGGTGATGTGGTAGAGGGGGAGGAGGTAAGGACTGGCCAGGTTATGGACCAAGACCACCAGCATTTAGAACAGGACTCCCAGGCCAGTCACAGCAAAGAGCACAAAGCCCACCTCTGTTGTGCAGTTGGCTTTTGTGTACTTGACACAGTCAGGTGTGTCTAGTCCATTGTCCGACAAGCATTTCAAGTCCTCTAAATTATACTTAACTTTATGATTAAGCATGATCACTTCAACCGGCCTGTACCCCTTTGCCCATGCAATGAGCCAAGCATTGTCACAACTGCAAAAATCTGTAATGTGTCAAGTATCAAATACTTTAGGTTAGAGAGCCGTTCAGTAAAGCTGTAGATAGAACGTGATAAATGTTCTCGATACGCAAACATAATGTTTTCAAGGATTCAAAGGCTTTGGTTAAACTACCCCCCAAAGAGTCAATCCTGCAGTTTGAATGTTTCAGAACCTCCAGTTTGGTCAGGTTGTGAAAAATGATGTCAGCAGAACCCTGTATTAAAAGATCCACCTGTACTAGAGTCAGTTTCCTCAGGTGAATCATCCAATTCATTGATGTTAAGTCCACACTTTTAGCTGAAAGCTTTGACCTGTACACAAATGTCTCCACAGACCTGAAGTACTTTCCCATGAATTCAGATCCACAAAGGAATTATTCAGCATCAAGATGGGTTACAGACTGAAAGAAAGGTCTGTCACAGTCTTCAAATGACACTGTCTGGCCTTTGAGTTGGAGACTCAGGTTCTGTTTAGATGTGATGTTACTGCCAATAATCAACTGCATTGGCCTCATACCTGAACTAATGTACAGATGAGTCAGCTGACTCAGAATGTCACTGAAGACAAGATTCAGCTTTATTACAGGTTCTCTTGGTGGATAGTTCAAGTAACCCAGAAACACTCGTCTTCGACACGTACGGTGAGAGACAATCTATTTGTATTTGTACAAGTATTTGAATTATTTATTTTACACAGTCATTATTGCTAATCTTAAATCGCTTTAACTCTCTTCTTGAAAAACATATTGAAACAATTATCACCTTAAATTCATATAACTCCCAATAGTTTTTTGTTTACAACTTGAGGTTTATTTGGGAAATTAATTTCTTATGTCCAAACATGAATATGCATGCATTTTCATGTGGTTTATAGTGTGCAATGTCCCTTCTTAAATTTCAAATGATCCAGGTTCTTCCACCATGTTTTCCACATATTCAGACTACATTTTGAGATAAAACAGAAAAGTGCAATTTTCAGTTACTATTATAGGCATTATTTTATAGGCGACCATAAGTCCGAATATTGTCCCCATGGGTCATGAACCGTGGTTTAACGCCAATGTATGTTTCCTAATATAATGAGTTGTCAACAATTCAATACATTTTTCACCAAGTATTTTGAATAAAAAAATGTTACGACTTTTTACTGACATATCAACCACCTGGTTGAGCAAATGTAAGAATTCTTGCTTTATAGCCTTTTTACATTTTAACTATTTATTTTCATAATTCTACTGTCTAACAGGAATGGTGCAATATTAATCCCTCACCAACTGAATTCCTGCCTTTTATCCCATATCTTTGGTGACTGACTGAGTTCTCTTTACTGCCCTCTCAGTGCCAAAACACTTAACTGCAGCAACCCAAAAGGATACAAATTATGTTAATGCTTGCAAGAGGGCTGGGGGAGTTGACCAATCAATAGGGATGTGCATCTTTCCCTTTCAAGGAAATTCGATACCTACAGTGCCTTCGGAAAGTATTCAGACCCATAGATTTTTTCCACATTTTGTTACGTTACAGCCTTATTCGAAAATGGATGAAATAAATACAAATCCTCAGCAATCTACACAGAATATTCCATAATGAAAAAGCAAAAGCACTTATTTAGAAATTGTATGAAATTAATTAAACATTTTAAATAGAATTACCTTATTTACATAACTATTCAGACAATTTGCTATGAGACTGAAAATTGAGCTCAGGTGCATTCTGTTTCCATTGATCATCCTTGAGATGTTTCTACAAATTGATTGGAGTCCACTGGTAGTAAATTCAATTGATTGGACATGATTTGGAAAGGCACATACCAGTCTATAGAAGGTCCCACAGCTGAAAAAGAAATTGTCCCTAAATAAATTGTCCCTAAAGCGCCGAGACAAGATTGTGTCGAGGCACAGATCTGGGGAAAGGTACCAAAAATTGTCTGCAGCAATTAAGGACACAGTGGTCATCATCATTTTATATTTATTTTTATTTGACCTTTATTTAACTAGGCAAGTCAGTTAAGAACAAATTCTTATATTCAATGAAGGCCTAGGAACAGAAACAAGATTCTCTGGTGTGATGAAACCAAGACTGAACTCTTTGGCTTGAATGCCAAGCATCACGTCTGGAGAAAACCTGGCACCATCCCTACGGTGAGGCACGGTGGTGGCAGCATCATGATGTTGCAATGTATTTCAGCGGCAGGGACTGGGAGACTAGTCAGGATAGAGGGAAAGATGAATGGCGGCAGATTGGGGCGAAGGTTCACCTTCCAACAGGACAACAACCATAAGCATGCAGCCAAGACAACACAGGAGTGGCTTCGGGACAAGTCTAAATGTCCTTGAGTGGCCCAGCCAGAGTCCGGACATAAACCCGATCGAACATCTCTGGCGAGACCTGAAAATAGCTGTGCAGCAATGTTCCCAAATACAGGTGTGCAAAGCTTGTAGCGTCATACCCAAGAAGACTCGATGCAATAATTGCTGCCAAAGGTGCGTCAAAAAGTACTGAGTAAATGGTCTGAATACTTATGTAAATGTGACATGTCAGTTTTTATTTTAATACTTTTGCAAAAAAAAACTTTTTGCTTTGACATTATGGGTTATTGTGTGTAGATTGAGGAGGGAAATAAAAAAACATTTAATCAATTTTAGAATAAGGCTGTAACGTAACAAAATGTGGAAAATGTCAAGGGGTCTGAATGCTTTCCGAAAGCACTGGTAGATACATGTACTCCGATACAATACAGAAGTGATGCGTTTAGTTTGAAACTATTAGTTTTGATCAGAGAATGAATCGATGTGATTCGATATGGTTTGCTGCACTAACATTTGTTGCCAAGACGCATTCCTTTCCAGTCTAAATTCAAATCTGCTGTTGATGGAGCTCATGAGCTGGAACTCTCTGAGCTGGATCTGTCTGAGCTGACACGTGTGTGTGTGTGTGTGCACGTGTGGACATGTTTCACGGCCACACACTAACTTAAAGTACCCACAAGAATAGCAAATAAACAAACAATTTGACCAACTGGGGACATTTTGTTACATTTTGTTAGTCCCCACAAGGTCAAATTTCTACGGGGTTTAGGGTTAAGGTTAAGAGATATGGTTAGGGTTTTTGGGTTAAGGTTAGGGTTAGTGGAATGGAACTGAATTGTGTGTCCCCACAAGATGAATTATACAAGACAGTGTGCGCGTTTGTACTATGTTGGCCCCTGAGCTAAACCATAACGGAGACTACGCATGTACCACTCCACTACCACTATCGGATTGAAATCACCATCACCCTCTAATTAACTTGTCATTTTAGCAGATTTGTTTGAGCTAGTAATGCATCAATATTTATCGCTTACAAATTAGCTATGATATAGCCAATGAATATATAGCACAATTTGGGATTTCACTACAATCTGTTCTTAGTGATTTTATTTTCTTCTCTCTGTACAGCCATGAAGTGTGCCTCACAAAAGTGATTTACCCTGTTTATCTAAAAATGACCATATACACTGATTGTTTAAAACTATTGCCGATAGTGAATATACAATATATTGTAAGCCCCGTTATGCAGGTACAGCCAGATGAGAGTTGTGTTTCCGGTTTACTTTTACAACATTTTAAACAGCGAATAAATAAACTAGGAAATTACATAGGTTGTCACTCAACTAATAAAGATCACGCAAGCCAATTTAGCATTTGCAAGCTGAAGGTGGCGCACAGATGTGCAAGATCAAGAACAGGCCTCCTACCTGGCGAAGCTGGGCACAGTGTGCAGTTTGACTAGGCTACCGATTTTCCCTGGGGATTGTTTGGCGTGCAAAATGACTTGTAGATCAATGACCGTCACAGTTACATGTGGTTCACCACTGTTGTCACAAAAGATTAGGTATTTTTGTCAGGTCTTTATCAGGAGAGGAGGGGCATGGATAGGGCATGACCTCATTCCAAGAAGAAGTGATTGGCTACTAGTGTTAATATGAGTCACTGATTCGCCGAAGGTACAGTACTTTCTAGCTAACAAGTCACTATACATGCCACTGGAGTGACTCTGAGCTTATTAACGAGGCTAAGTATCAGACACAAAGACACCAACGGCCTTTATGAAGTCTCAAAATCGTGTCCAGAAACTAGCCTGTATACGATAAATAAGAGCATATCCCCTTGAGGATGAGACAGAAGTGTCTGACAGTATATAAGCTTACTACAACTGCATGGTAAGAGTCCATTTGGCATTACAACAGCATGCTAAAAGGGACAGGGGACATTAAAACGAACAGGGGGCTCAATTTAACCAGTCCATTGTTTGTGCTGTTTAGCATCAGTTCCTCCGAGTCCTTCCTCTTTTCAGAGGCTTAATTGCCATAAACAAATGCAGTTTAATGGATGGTAGAGAGGGAAAAGGGAAAGTAGGGCGCTGGCTCTAATCTGTATTCTCGCTGGCTCTGAGACTAGGCCATAGTAGAGGCTGCAGGCTGAATGTCTGGGCTCCTAATATGGGCGTAGTACAGTCAATTCACAGCCAGAGAGGAGGGACAGAGTGAGCTCAGTGGTATAGAGGATAGAACCTCATACACAAGCCAATAGCCAATGTCATACAGGCACAGGGGAATAAAGTATGCACCCATAGCTTATGATCTACAAACATAGGCACATACGGTCTTCTGTAGAGCCCAGTGAGCTATAGCCAATACCTTTACTGGACAGCAAATACATAATAATAAAGTCCTGTACTAGGTGCAATGCATATGGATTTCATTGACCTATATTCCACAGTATAACAGTTCTAATATCTCACCCTGTTGCCCACAGTTCAAATAGAAGCTTGGGACCTGAGCGTTTGCCTTGCGCTACTATGGCTATGTACACACTATCTCCGTCAAAGGGAATTGGAAATGTGAGAACACCTGATTGTTGGGATAACACAGAGATGCCAGAGAGGGAATCGGTATTTACACGTCCCAAATGGCACCCCTATGTCGGAGCACTACTTTTGACCAGAGCCCTTTTGACCCTGGTCAAAAGGAGGGCACTACAGAGGGTGCCATTTGAGAAGCAGCCCCAAAAAAAAAAACATGTCATCTGGAAGTGTCCCTCCTGTTCCCTGGGCTGTTCTAGAGGACTGATGATGTTGCAGTAGGAGGCATTGAGCGGTGCTCTACTGGTAACAGGGGCACAGGTCCATAACTTATTCATCTAAAGGAATGGGCGGAGGAGAGTAAAAGAGACGGGGAGAAAACATTCCCTCGCTCCTGTTCTCAAACAAGCCCAGCAAAATGAGTGTATGATCCCTCACAGCGGTGACATGAAAAGCTTTCAGCTCTCGCCGGCAAGCACAGGCCAGGGATGCTATCGAGCACTGAGCAGAGACAAGAGAGACAGAGAGAGACAGAGAGAGAGAGAGACAGAGAGAGAGAGAGAGAGAGAGAGAGAGAGAGAGAGACAGAGACAGAGAGAGAGAGAGAGAGACAGAGACAGAGAGACAGAGAGACAGAGAGAGACAGAGACAGAGAGACAGAGAGACAGAGAGACAGAGAGACAGAGAGACAGAGAGAGAGAGAGAGAGAGACAGAGAGACAGAGAGACAGAGAGACAGAGAGACAGAGAGACAGAGAGACAGAGAGACAGAGAGAGAGAGAGAGAGAGAGAGAGAGAGAGAGAGAGAGAGAGAGAGAGAGAGAGAGAAGGAAGGAAGGGAGAGAGCGAGAGGGATATGGTAAAGATAAAGAGGTCTGGGAGATATAGCCACAGGCTAAGAGGATGTGGTTGGTTTTTTATTTCTCTGTCCGCCCGGTGCTCTTAGAGACAAGTTAACGTCTAGATGGCTGGTTGACTCACTGACAAGAGTGCACTGCAGACACACAGGTGGTGGTTTTTACTATCTGAGAGAACAGTAACAGATTTCAGAGAGGCATTGGTACATGCAGACCAATACGGACATACAGACACACACAGAAACGCAACCAACCAGCCCAAAACACGCATGCAGACAAACACACACACACACCCTTACCTCCTGGTATCGTCCTCCTCTTGTGTCCTCTGGGTCCTAACCCAGTTCTCCAGCTGCCTCATGGAGTTGGTTCTGGTCAGACTCTTCTCTGGCTCCTGGGCCTGCTGGTTCTGGGTCTGGTTCGGAGGCGGGTCCTGGGCCTTTCCTGCTCCTCTCCCCAGGGTGCCTACCACCTCCCCTGGGCTGTGGTCCCCAGCCCGCTCCCCAGAGCCGTTGACCTGTGGTGGGGCCATGTGCTGGGAGACCTGTACCTGGCGGGAGGCTGTAACTGCTGCTGCGATGGCTGCTGCCTGGGCTGGTTGGAGTTTGATGCTGTTGATTTTAGTCAGAGGCCTCTCAGTACTGCCATCCCTCTGGAATCCATACTTGTTCCCTTCACGGAGGGTTCCATACTTATCCACTTCCCTAAGGGTACCATACTTATCGAGCGTCCCATACTTATCTCCATCCCTCAGGGTACCACACTTACTTCCTTCCCGTAGGGTTTTATACTTCTGCCTTTCATCAAGGGTCCCATAACGATCTGACCGATCTTTCTCAGTCATAGACGTTTGTCTCTCTACCCCTTTCTGGAGGTTGTATTTCTGTCCATCTTTTTGGAGGGTGTATCGCTCTCCTTTTTGCAGTGCATATCTCTCTCCATCTTTCTGTACCAAGTACTTCTCCCCGTCTTTCTGAGGTGCGTACTTCTCCATCTGAACATCTTTCTGCACAGCACATCGTTCGCCTCCGTCTTTCTGCAAGGAATACCGCTCCCCATCTTTTTGCAGGGCGTACCGCTCGCCGTCTTTCTGCAACAGGTACCTCTCTCCGTCTCTCTGTAGCGTGTAGCTCACCCCATCTTTCTGAAGGGAGTATCTCTCGCCGTCTCTCTGCAGCGTGTAGCGTTCCCTCTCTCTCTGGAGGGTGTTGTGCTTCCTGTCCCCGTCCGTGTGGTCCATGCTGCGGGTGAGGGAGGGCTGGTGCGGCTCACGGTTCCTCTCGTTGTTCTGGATCTCTGGCCTGGTCAGGACCCGGTTGTGGTTCAGGATGTTGTTCACCTCCTGGGGACAGCAGCGGTCCACCTTCAACTTATCCAGTCTGGGAGAGAGAGAAGTGAGGGAGAGAGAGTAATGGATGAGAGAAAAGGAGGGAGAGAACAAGAGGGGGATTGGAAACGGTAAGAGAAAGAAAAAAGACAGATGACTGATGAAAAGATGACAATAAATACACACAAATAAGCCATTACTAGCCAGGTTCACAGAAAAACACATTTCCACATTCCAACTATGGACTCTTGCTGTGTGGGTGTCAGGCTCTACTGTCACCTCTCCTCCAACCTGCCTGACTATATGACTGCCAAGGGGGACCACAGAGGAAAAGAAGTGAGAGGTGTTGAAAACATCACTGTCCGCCCACAGCACTCCAAGGGCACAGTGAGACGTGGCTACTTTGACTGAGCAGCCATCCACTGCTGCAACCTTTCAGTCTGTTACAGAAAGGCCATTAACAGGCCTGGTACTCCAGAGGGAAATAGCTCAATTCTAGGCTAGCCACAGTCTTTTACCGCCTACTGCACTCAGGGACAAGTCACAGTGACAGCCACTTGGGACTGCTAATCTAATGGTACTCTATGTATTTCTACCTGGGGTTTTTCCTAGTATTTCTCAGTGAGGTAAAGGATACTGTAACGGCAGTATGTCCAATTTCTATTGCCAGACTTTGGCTGTGGTGTTTACAGACACAGTAGTTCTATGTAATTAAAGCATGCTGTGGCCTGAGTGCGGGTTTGTGCCCCACGCCATCCCTTTAAGATGAGAGCAGTGCTGAAGTGCAGTATGCAGACATACAAACAAACCTCCGCACACGGCCTGCATCACGCCACAATGACGAAGCTAGGACTGCCAGCGTGCTGTACTTACAGGACTGTGGAGAGTAGGTGTTACTATCCATCTGAGTCTCTCCAGTGTATAAAGCACTGTATGCCCATGTCGAAAAGCCTTCACGAACAGCTCATGGCTAAAACACTGCAATTACCAACGGCGTGTGAAGTGCAGTTGCCTCTGACGTGAAAGTTTAACTGGAGGCAGTGAGGATGGATACCAGTGCTGTGCTGTATAGCCCTAAAGCTATAGCTTCTCATTACAAGCTATGCATCTTCAACACAACATCTGGTAGTTGTCTTCTATACTGATGCGATTTCTCACTTCTGCAAGAAATACCGCATGCTCTCACGGCCGTCCGTTTGCTGACAAAAAAGATTGCACGGTTCAGCTGGTCGCTTTCATTGCCATAGGTCAGGCTGGCTGCTGGGCAGTTCAATCTGGGTTTACCCACCTTCTGATTGGCTCTGTGTGGACCAGGGCTGCGTCCGTCATCACTTTCATCCAGGACTCCATGTCTTTGGCCGTGTCTGTGCAGAAGTAGTAGGTCCTCATGTTGGAGTGGGTCGCCTAGCAGGGAGAGAGAGAGAGAGGGAGAGAGAGAGAGCGCGGGCGGGAGTGAGGGAGAGTTCCTAAGACAGAGGAGTGTGAGGTAGGTAAGTGGGTGACCTTGGCAAGACTGCAGGGAGTGTTACATCACCTTCTTTGGAAGAGGTGTGTGCGTGCATGTGTTCGTCAGTCTGTCTGTGCACACACGCCTGTGTGTTGGAGCGTGAATGTGCGTGTGCATCCCTACCGCTCCAAGGCTGTGTAGCTAACTTTAATTACCTGCTAAGCAGGCTTAGGACCATAAATATGAGCGACAGGGAGACACTCCAAGCTGAGTGCTACTCTTGTTTCCTGCTGCAGAGGCAGAGACTGGCACTAAGTCAGTGTCCCAATTGGCACCCCATTCCCTTTTTCGTGCACTACTTTAGACCAGGGGTAGTGTACTATATCGGGAATAGGGTGCCCTTTGTGACACACCCTAACACACAGCAGAGGCGAGGACAGATAGTAGGGGATGTGGGGGAGTAGAGAATGGATGGGCTTGTTACTGTGTTATAGACGGTGTCAATGTGTAGGAGTGAATCAGTGTTTATAGTGGTGACATGTGTAAAACGGTATGTGAGGCTAACATGCTCAAAAAGGTGGATATAGCAGTGTGTCTTTCTGTGTATACTTTTCTTTATCTTCTCTCTCTGCTCATCTTGCTCCTATCACCCTCTTGCATATTGAGACTAGAAAATCTATTGAGTTTATCATGGATCTATGCACAAAAAAACTCTCCGTATACAAACGCATATTCAGAGATTCTCTGAAAGGAAAGACCAAAAGCGAAGAGAAGCCTGTGTGTTACAGTGTGTTTACACTTTGTGCGGTGAAACATCGGACGCCATTCACTTTCAATGGAAGGAAAGAGAGAGAAGCGGAGTGGGCGAGGGAGCTGAACAGGGCGGGACTAAAGCTGAACTCTATTCAAATCCTCCATGATAGCGTGACGCGAGTGACCAATTGAAGCTCCCCATAGCTTCCTACCCCTACTGGATTGTCTGTCAATGGCTGTTGATACATAGCACTACAATAACTCACTACAAAAGCATCAACTCTGCTGTGGTATACAGAGGGAAGTCGTGCTTCCGCGTAGCCTACGATCACAAAATCAAGTGAGTTTCTATACAGACAGCCACACATTATACAATCCAGACCGACGGTCAAGGGAGTTACAGATTATAGATGTGTCTTCAGTAACAGGATTATGGGAAACAAGTACCCCTTAACCATTTCTCAGAGCGTTGCAACCACCTCGGATGTCCACGCGTGGAAGCACGGCATCCTTTGTGTGTGTGTGCGTACAGTACTGACCTTGAAGGCGTATTTCCTGCTGATGTGGTCGTCGACAGACAGCATGGAGATATGGAAGCTGGGCAGCAGGATACTACCCAGGATGCCCTCCTCCTTCTCATCTGTGGGACAGAGGGCGAGAAAAATCGTCATATATGGTTTAGAATGTCGACACAGGCTTTGGAATAGTGCATTGTGGTCCATCTGGTGGAGGAAAGTCGGGAGAGATCAGAGGAGGGGAACTATCAGCATTCTAATAGGACAGTGGACACTGGATGTACCGGAAACAGAATGCGTCAGAACTTTGTAGGCACCTTTATCTTCGGTCTGGGTGTGATGGCTAGGTAAGCAGCTAACAGGACACAGGATGTATCAGACAAAATAAAATGTGTCAGAACCTTTGTGTAGGAACCTTTATCTTCGGTCTGGGTGTGATGGCTAGGTAAGCAGCTAACAGGACACAGGATGTATCAGACAAAATAAAATGTGTCAGAACCTTTGTGTAGGAACCTTTATCTTCGGTCTGGGTGTGTTAACTGTCTCTGATAGGCCCATTTAAGCTGGAGTTTATCAGAGCATGGCAGGGAGGGTTGAGCATGGCAGGATATTCACTTTCTTTCTTCACTAAGAACCCCCAAATCCCGGGCTTCCAGCATGTTACACAGTAGGGTACCCAAACCAGATAGAACAACAAAACCGTTTCTCCTCGGGCCGCTTTGCCAAACATCTATAATTTCGCAGTCAAATTTAATCCTAACAGCGCAACTTGGTAAACAAACACACTAACTTGAGTGTGATAGCATACAACAGTGATGCTACCGCATCAAAGACAGACAAGTAAACAATGATGGAATCAATCCGTCCGCTGCTCAGAGCGTTCCGTACAGCTGGGTTGTATAATGCCTACACGGTGTTCTAACACACCATCTGTAGAGTGCAGCATGACTGCAGCAAAACCAACAGAGCCCAAACTCAGCTTCAGGGTTTACTTTAAACAGGCAAGTACAGCAGAATTCCCTGCAGCTCTCCATCCCCGCGTCTGCCCCGCTGCATTATTAACTGAGAGGCGAGGGGGAGAGGAGAGGGAGAGAAATCAAGAAGATGAAATGAAAACACAGCACCTCCTCCTTGTGAAAGCGGCACCTCTACCCATATGTAAATACTGTATTAGCTCAATGACCTACCTCGTACCCCTGCACCGGTACTCCTTTATAGCCTTGTTACATTTGTATTGTGTTACTATTTCCTTTTTTTATTGAGCAAATGTTTTTTAACTGCACTGTTTGGAATGGGCTCGTCAGCAAGCATTGTGCTGTTAAAGTCTACTATACCTGTTGTGTTCAGCAGATGTGAACAACATTTGATTTCAAATGGGGTTTTCACTAGATTCTACAAAGAAGCATGGCGACCTTAACCTTTAAGCTATGTGATGGTATGATTAGATTTGATCATTCTGTTGCGACAGAGATCCTGACCAGAGCAGAACCATCAGTCAGAGATGGTCATTCATATTCCCCCAACAACCTCTCATTCTTGCCTTCAGATAGACACAATTCCTAGTCAAAACCTCACCTCTGAAAACTCATCGACAGACAGCACGTTCAAATGAAGTGAGTGAAGACGATAAGAGCGCGAGAGAGAGCTAGATGTTGTTATCAGAAAGCATAGCACGTCAACACCCTTAAGAACTCTTCTCTTGGTTTGGTTTACCAATATACAGGAAATTCCCCTCTGGGCATGTCAGGAAAGAGCTGGCTGATTGCACTCCGGGACCGTTTAATTGAACAATTTATGTCAATTAAACTCTCTGAAACCTGGGGTATGTCTACGTCCGGAGCAAATACGTTTCCGTTTTACTGCTAGCTATGATGCCAGCTATGATATCTTATACTCAAACTTTAACTGTGTGATGCGCTTTGAGTGTGTGTGGGTGTGTGTGTGTGTCTCACCTCTATAGTAAAACAGGCACATGTCAGACAGCACAAACCACCTCTTCTTCCATAGCTTCATCCCCGTGCTGTCCTACAGGGGAACCGAAGACAGGAGACATCAGTCAGATACTGAGACAGAGCAAAACATTTGGTAGAGGCTGTTCCTTGCCCTCGGATAAGCTAGGCGAGCCTTTCGACAATAATTGGCATATTGCTTCCATCTATTCAAGCATTTGCTATCAGATCTAGTGAATAGAGCAGTGTTCCTCAATCCTGGTCATGAATACCTATAGGCTGCCCTTGCTTTTCATCTAGACCTAGCTTGATTTGTTCAATTGAATGCGTAAGTAGAGCTAGGCTAGAACCAAATCCTGCACACCCTGCTGTCCCTCCAGATGTGAGTGGCCAACACCAAGACTGTCACGGAGTTCAGGAAGCAACGTACACACTCCCTCTGATCCCAGACGGTTTCATTAACCACAGCTATCTCCTCCCACTGAAGCAAATTGGCCCTTTTTATCTCTTAACTCCCAGACAAGGTTCCCCTTTCTGTTTTTATAGCTGTGTGTCTGTGCACCTGTGCACGCCTTAGTTGGCTTTCGTCTCTAGATAATAAGCGCTTCTCTAATGTTGCCTTTATTTTTTATTCATAACATAAATAATCTAAGACTGTTTTGTTGTTTTTCTTGTCTTCATACGCAGCTTTCTTTTGATGCACGAGGAGTACAAAGGCATAAAAGAAAAGCCCGTCATCAATAAAATATTTCCCCTTTAAGAGAAGACTTTGGTTGTCAGGTTTGAGAAGGAGAAAAGGCACGTCTTGCGAGAGAGAACCAACGCAGCTTTGAAAGGGGAATTCAGCATGGTAGAGAGGGAAGCGCAAAAGAGAAAGTTTATTGACAACAGCTCAACTCTAGTTGGAAACTGAGTGATGCTAATGTTGATTGTTCTTAATGAGTGAGTGAGTGTGTGTGTTGTGTGTGCCAGGGAGTTGAGACACAGTGACCCACAGCCAGAGCTTGGTGAGGGAGAGGAAATGCTCAAGTTGCATTGTACAGGTAGAAAGATAATGAGCAAAATAGCAAATTTGGTCGAGCCAGTCTGTAAAGTGACCTGATTAATTGAGGCAGAGAGAGAAAGAGAAATAGAGAAAGTTACATCCAATCAAGGATGGTTGTCACTTTGCTTGAGGGACCAGGCAAACGTATCAGTACTAACTAAAACAAAGGACTCAGGCTATTTAAATGAGAATGACAAAATGATGCATCAACATTTAGATTGAATACAATTGCCAGATAACAAGAGACTAGGTCAAACTCTCCCACAAACCAATCTGATTTAAATTCACTGTTTGGGAATACAGATTCAAAGTGAATGTGTCTCTTTCTGAATGTGAATGAGGATGTCCCTGTTAGATGGATAACTGAAAATCCCAACAGACGTGCATGTGTGATGTTACACAGCTGACCGCTGCTGCTGAAGAGATCGGCATGTGTCCATTATTGCAGCTGTAATTAAACCTATTTTAGATTGTCAAGTTCCCTTTGAGTGTCCGTCCGTCCGTCTCTGTGAACACTACCATTAACACATTTGGGGTCACTTAGAAATGTCCTTGTTCTCCATGAAAACATACATGAAATGAGTTGCAAAATGAATAGAACATATAGTCAAGACATGGACAAGGTTATAAATAATGATTTTTAATTTAAATAATAGTGTCCTTCAAAGAATCCTCAATTTGCAGCAATTACAGCCTTGCAGACCTTTGGCATTTTAGTTGTCAATTTGTTGAGGTAATCTGAAGAGATTTCACCCCATGCTTCCTGAAGCACCTCCCACAAGTTAGATTGGCTTGATGGGCACATCTTATGTACCATACGGTCAAGCTGCTCCCACAACAGCTCAATAGGGTTGAGATCGGGTGACTGTGCTGGCCACTCCATTGTAGACAGAATACCAGCTGACTGCTTCTTCTCTAAATAGTTCTTGCATAGTTTGGAGCTGTGCTTTGGGTCATTGTCCTGTTGTAGGAGGAAATTGGCTCCACTTAAGCACCGTCCACGGGGTATGGCATGGCGTTGCAAAATGGAGTGATAGCCTTCCTTCTTCAAGATCCCTTTTACCCTGTACAAATCTCCCACTTTACCACCACCAAAGCACTCCCAGACGATCACATTGCCTCCACCATGCTTGACAGATGGCGTCAAGCACTCCTCCAGCATCTGAGTCTCACGAATGTTCTTCTTTGTGATTCTCACACAAACTTAGATTTGTCTGTCCATAACACTTTTTCCCAATCTTCCTCTGTCCAGTGTCTGTGTTCTTTTGCCCATCTTAATATTTTATTTTTATTGGCCAGTCAGAGATGTGGCTTTTTCTTTGCAAATCTGCCTAGAAGGCCAGCATCCCGGAGTAGCCTCTTCACTGTATACTGTCGAGACTGGTGTTTTGCGGGTACCATTTAATGAAGCTGCCAGTTGAGGACTTGTGAAGTGTCTGTTTCTCAAACTAGACACTTATGTACTTGTCCTCTTGCTCAGTTGTGCACCGGGGCCTCCCACTCCTCTTTCTATTCTGTTCGAGCCAGTTTGTGCTGTACTGTGAAGGAAGTAGTACACAGCGTTGAACGAGATTTTCAGTTTCTTGGCAATTTCTCGCATGGAATAGTCTTCATTTCTCAGAACAAGCATAGCCTGACGAGTTTCAGAAGTAAGTGCTTTGTTTATGGCCATTTTGAGCTTGTAATTGAACCCACAAATGCTGATTCTCCTCTCTATTCAACTAGTCTAAAAGAAGGCCAGTTTTATTGCTTCTTTAATCAGAGCAACAGTTTTCAGCTGTGCTAACATAATTGCCAAAGGGTTTTCTAATGATCAATTACTTTTAAAATCATAAACTTAGATTAGCTAACACAACGTGCCATTGGAACACAAGAGTGATGGATGCTGATAATGGGCCTCTGTAAGCCCATGTAGGCATTCCAATTTAAAAACTAAATCTGCCTTTCCCAGCTACAATAGTCATTTACAACATTAACAATGTCTACACTGTATTTCTGATCAATTTGATGTTATTTTAATGGACAAAAAAATGTGGTTTTCTTTCAAAAACAAGGACAAGTGAACCCAAACTTTAGAACAGCAGTGTGTATGTATGTAGCTACAGTGCCTTCGGAAAGTATTCAGACATTTTCCACATTTTGTTACGTTACAGCCTTATTCTAAAACTGATTAAATACAAATCCTCTGCAATCTACACACAATACTCCATAACGACAAATTGCAAACAGAAATACCTTATTTACATACGTATTCAGACCCTTTGCCATGACTCGAAATTGAGCTCAGGTGCATCCTGTTTCCATTTATCATCGAGAGATGTTTCTACAGCTTGATTGGAATCTACACGTTGTAAATTAAATTGATTGGACATGATTTGGAAAGGCACACACACCTTTTTATATAAGGTCCCACAGTTGACAGTGCATGTCCGAGCAAGAACCAAGCCATGAGGTCGAAGGAATTGTCCGTAGAGCTCCGAGACAGGATTGTGTCGAGCAACAGATCTGGGGAAGGGTACCAAAACATATCTGCAGCATTGAAGGTCCCCAAGAATACAGTGCCCTCCATAATTCTTAAATGGAAGAAGTTTGGAACCACCAAGACTCTTCCTAGAGCTTGCTGCCCGGTCAAACTGAACAATCGGGGGAGAAGGGCCATGGTCAGGGAGGTGACCAAGAACCTCATTCTGACAGAGCTCTAGAGTTCTTCTGTGGAGATGGGAGAACATTCCAGAAGGACAACCATCTCTGCAGCACTTTACCAATCAAGCCTTTATGGTGGCTAGACAGAAGCCACTCCTCAGTAAAAGGCACATGACAGATTTTGCCAAAAGGCATCTAAAGACTCTCAGATCACGAGAAACAAGATTCTCTAGTCTGATGAAACCAAGATTGAACTCTTTGTCCTGAATACCAAGCGTTACATATGGAGGAAACCTGGCACCAAACTGGCACCATCCCTACGGTGCAGCAACGTTCCACATCCAACCTGACAGAGCTTGAGAGGATTTGCAGAGAATGGGAGAAACTCCCCAAATACAGGTGTGCCAAGCTTGTAGCGTCATCCCCAAGAAGACTCTATGCTGTAATCACCGCCATAGGTGATTCAACAAAGTACTAAGTAAATGTGATATTTCTGCTTTTTTTTCTTTGTCATTATGGGGTATTGTGTGTAGATTTATGAGGAAAAAGAACAATTTAATCCATTTTAGAATTGATTTTACATGTGTGTGTGTGTGTGTTGCAGGTGGCTATCCAAACAAAGCCCTGTCACACTGCACACTTCCACCAACACCCACTCATCATTATACATACTGCAATCAGCCATTTGATTTGCACAGGTTCTGCAATTCTCTAGACTATTTTGAGAGTAAATTCCAATTAAGTAATTTAGTCAAGTTCTTCTATACTGGGAACTACAAACGATGTACAAACTTTCCAATACCTGTTTGTAAAGCCAGTTGCTCTTGACCGCCGGGGCATTGGGGTTCCTCTTAATAGAGTTGGACCTCTTGCCAAAGTTGTGGACCTTTTTGTAAGACCTCGAAGGCTGAAATGTAAATGGACAAACTGTCAGTATACTGTATGTAAAAACATGTATATACAGAGCCATGAACAAGTCTTTTCCACCCTTCTGATTTTATTTTATTTTTGATATTTTTGATACTGAATGTTATCAGATCTTCAACCAAAACCTAATATTAGATAAAGGGAAGCATTGTTTACAACAACAAAAAGTATACTTGTTTTATTTAATGAACAAAGTGCAACACCCAATTCCCCTGTATGAAAAAGTAATTGCCCCCTTATACTCAATAACTGGTTGTGCCACCTCAGCTGCAATGCCTGCATGCAAATGCTTCCTGTAATTGTTTATCAGTCTCTCACATCGCTGTGGAGGAATTTTTGTAGAACTTCTTTAACTCAGCAACACTTGTGGGGTTTCAAGCATGAACTGCTTGTTTCAAGTCCAGCCACAACATTTCAATTGGGATTAGGTCATGACTAGGCCATTCCAAAACTTCTAATTTGTTTGTTTTTAGCCATTTTCATGTGGGCTTGATATTGTGTTTTGGATCATTGTCTTGTTGCATGACCCAGCTGCCCTTCAGCTTCAGTTCACAGCATCCCCAAACCATCACACTATCACCGCCATGGTTCTTACTGTGGGAATGCAGTGTTTGGTTTTCGCCAGGCATAATGGGACATCTGTCCATAGAACATTCTTCCAAGAGTCTTCCAGTTGCTTTGTGGCAAACTTGAATCAACTTTTTGGATAAGATGGGTCCTGTTATGACTGGCGAAAACCAAACAATGCATTCCACAGTAAGAACCTCATACCAATGGTCAAGCATGGTGGTGGTAGTGTGATGGTTTGGGGATGTTTTGCTGCCTCAGGACCTGGACAACTTGCCTTAATAGAAGGAACCATGAATTCTGCTCTGTATCTGAGAATTCTACAGGAGAAAGTCAGGCCATCTGTCTGTGAGCTGAACCTGATGCACAGCTGGGTCATGCAGCAAGACAATGATCCAAAACACACAATCAAGTCTACATGAAAATGGTTAAAAAGCAACAAATTTGAAGTGTTGTAATGGCTTAGTCAAATTGCAGACTTAATCCCAATTGCGATGTTGTGGCAGGACTTGAAAACCCACAAATGTCGCGGAGTTAAAGCAGTTCTGCATGCAAGAGTGGGCTAAAGTTCACCCACAGCGATGAGAGACTGATCAACAACTTCAAAAAGCATTTGGTTCGCAGTCATTGCATCTAAAGATGGCACAACCAGTCATTGCATCTAAAGATGGCACAACCAGTCATTGCATCTAAAGATGGCACAACCAGTCATTGCATCTAAAGATGGCACAACCAGTCATTGCATCTAAAGATGGCACAACCAGTCATTGCATCTAAAGATGGCACAACCAGTCATTGCATCTAAAGATGGCACAACCAGTCATTGCATCTAAAGATGGCACAACCAGTCATTGCATCTAAAGATGGCACAACCAGTCATTGCATCTAAAGATGGCACAACCAGTCATTGCATCTAAAGATGGCACAACCAGTCATTGCATCTAAAGATGGCACAACCAGTCATTGCATCTAAAGATGGCACAACCAGTCATTGCATCTAAAGATGGCACAACCAGTCATTGCATCTAAAGATGGCACAACCAGTCATTGCATCTAAAGATGGCACAACCAGTTATTGCATCTAAAGATGGCACAACCAGTTATTGCATCTAAAGATGGCACAACCAGTCATTGCATCTAAAGATGGCACAACCAGTCATTGCATCTAAAGATGGCACAACCAGTTATTGCATCTAAAGATGGCACAACCAGTTATTGCATCTAAAGATGGCACAACCAGTCATTGCATCTAAAGATGGCACAACCAGTCATTGCATCTAAAGATGGCACAACCAGTCATTGAGTGTAAGGGGGCAATTACTTTTTAACTCAGGGGTATCGGTGTTGCATAACTTTGTTAATTAAATAAATAAAATTAGTATACAATTTTTGGTTGTTTGTAAACTCCGGTGCCCTTTGTCTAATATTAGGTTTTAGTTGAAGATCTGATAACATTCAGTATATAAAAGAAATGAAAAAACAGAAAATCAGAAAGGTGGGCAAATACTTGTTCATGGCACTGTATATATACACTGAACAAAAATATAAACGTGTTAGCTGGGGCAAAACTGTGACACCAATCAGGCCCTCGAGGACTGGAGTTGCCCACCCCTGTTTTAGAGTATTCGGCAGTACGTCCAACCGGCCTCACAACTGCAGACCACGTGTAACCACGCCAGCCCAGGACCTCCATATCCAGCTTCTTCACCTGGGATTGTCTGAGACCAGCCACCCAGACGACTGATGAACCTGAAGTATTTCTGTAATAAAGCCCTTTTGTAGGGAAAAACTCACTCTGATTGGCTGGGCCTGGCTCCCAAGTGGGTGGGTCTATGCCCTCCCAGACCCACCCATGGCTGCGCCCCTGCCCAGTCATGTGAAATCTATAGATTAGGGCCTAATGAAATTATTTCAATTGACTTATTTCCTTCTAGGAACTGTAACTCAGTAAAATAGTTGAAATTATTGCGTTTCCATTTTTGTTCAGTATATATACATATATATACACACACACAAACATATTTCTGAAGATGCATAATTAGAGGAGGAGAGTTACAAATTCATTCAAATGATCATCCTCCGTTAGTAAATATAGGTGAAGACCGTTAATCTGCATTTGGCTCTTTGGTGTTAATAAACAAACAAAGTTAAAAAGCAACAGAAGGAAAAGGTACAGTATTCACCTCATTAAACTAGCCCATTCTACAAGACCATCTTTACTGAGAGAGGGAGAGCGAGAGACCGATACAGAGAGAGAGAGAAAGAGAGAGCAAGAGAGAGACTAATTTACAGCATTGCAGAACCTTCTTGAGCATAGTGGTACAATAGCTCGACCCACAATAGAGTTCCACAGTATTTAATAATACCCATAAAACTTAGCAGTCAAACAGGGAAATAGTTTCAATCCAGATCATCACGGTATTTGTAGTGCTTTATGATAGCCGCATTAGCAGCCAATTAGCATTACATTTTGTTTTTGGGGGTGGGGGGGTGGGGGTTAATCCAGGCGAATATATTGCTTAAAGTCACCTTGTCCGAGAGAGATTTACATGGTTATCAAAATGTCACACCAGCCTATAGGAAATACAGCCCTTATTTTAAGTGTTACTAAAATCCCCTATGGGAAAAATGAATGGTGGAAAAATAACTGGAACCATTTCCTTGTTTGACCGCTAGATTTTATTAAGGGTATTATGACACCTCCACTGTAGGGCTCTATGGTAACTCATCAATAATTATGGCTCATTAATAAATACATGCCACCAAGCCACACTTTTAGTCAGTGTAAGCCAAAGTAAAACATAATTCATTCATGAAAGCATGCTTTTCATTTGAATAAAGCGTGCATATTTATACACTAGTCTATTAAGCATTTATAAACTGACATGCTGTACAATAAAATCACTTGGTGACCATTCTAGAATTGAACTATCTGTGACAGGCCTGGGACAATCCAGCACATATTATCTCATGTAGAGTCCCTGTTTTGATACTCTCGGTGGACTAACACAGCTCTCGCAACATTGACAAAATGGAGAAAATGGGAGAGATCACTGACCCCACAAGACTCCCCTTAACATCCCAGAACTGGGACCTCTATCTCCCCTCTCACAGGACCCTATTAGCCAAGTCACTCGACACAGTATATTAATCCCACCCTGTCCTTGTACATGCATCATAGTTGCATGACATCCGTTACAGTGGCGTCTATGTGCTCTTTAGGAACCACCAACAAATCCTCTCAGATATAGGGAGTGGGTCTAGTGGTCTGTTAGGGGTTGGGTGTACAGGCCGACGTGGAGCACTCACCCGTGTGGCGGGGCTGCTGCCAGGGTAGGTGCTGTAGTCTGACCCTCCTGTGAAGTTAGACGCCTCGCTCATGGTGCTCACCGGGCGCTCCTTCTTCACTCTGTCACTCTCCTCTGATGGAGCCTGCTCTGGAGCCTTTGGCCTGGGGGGGGGGGGGAGAAAGAGAGAAAGAGAAAGAGAGAAATGCAGTAGAAAATGAGAAAAGCGACATAAAGACTACACAAATGAGGCTCGGACTCAACTTCAACCTGTGGGATTAATGGGCGGGTTAAGAGGCGGTGCGGTGCAGCTGTGTGTGACACTGATTGCTCTGCGAATGAGCTGCCTGCCGGCCAGTCTGTCTAGCTCTATCGGTTCGCCAGTTTAAACTGCAACCACAATGAGAGCCCGTCTCTGTTAGAGCCAAACCCTGCCGTTAGAGAAAGAGGAGAGAGAGAGAGAGAGCAAGAGGAAGAGAGATGCAAAAAAATAAAAAAGAGAGAGGCAAGGCCCCATAAATCAAACCAGTTACTCACTGTGTCACCTCTGATATATTCCTCCAAGTCAGACCACTTTAAATCGCCTGCCAACCTTGCCTGACAAAACTAAATCGCCCACCAATCCAAATCCAGCAAAGTTCAAGGTCCCCTAGGCTAAACTACCCAGCACCAAAGGCTTTAACGCTTATAACAATGGTAGCAAAAAAATAAGCTAAACTCGCCTATAAATCCTCCTATTTGCAGAGTGGCTACATCTAGAGTTGTATTCAGATCAGTATTGTCTCTGAGCAGTGGCCTATATTCTGTGGTTCCAAGGGGAGTGCTGATGTGACTGTGTGGGTAAATGACAGTATCTGGAGCGTGGAGGGGGGTAGAGAGAATATCTGTATCGGTCTGTCTGGGAGATAATAAAGCTGGGTTTTTAGGTCCCCACCTCACAGGAACAAACACCCTGTACATGAGTGTACACCTCTGATTTCAGCTCTGGTAACAGATAAGGTATGAAGATCCACTTGTCCGTCCTCTCCCCTCCTCTCCTGCCAGCTATCATCCCCTAAAGTATGACAAATATTATCCTACATTTCCGCTAACCCCATTTCCCTCCTCTACTGTAATCGTCACTTCTCCTCTCCAACCCGCCATATAAACAGGTCAGCCTGTTTGTCCGTCACAGAGCCTGTGATGTGATTGGATCATGTGTATGACGCTTGCATGCAGGGACGTTGCAGGACTGGTCAGACAGGGCAGGAGGTTATAACAGGATTGTTATGACAGGTATGTCAATGTGACTTAGACATGTGAAGGTAGGGGCAAGGTTACTTCACAGACACACATCGGTTCAGCTTGGTGTGCAAAAACACAAAGGCCAGGCCCCAAATATGATAGCAATGACTGCTTGTTCACTTACACACAATGACACAGACATTCTTAACAATACACCGAGTGTACAAAACATTAGGAACACCTTCCTAACACTGCACCCCCTTTCGCATTGCCCATTCACGCTCTGAATGGTATACATACACTACACATGTCTAAACTGTCTCAAGGCTTAAAAATCCTTCTTTAACCCGTCTCCTCCCCTGGTCAGTCTATGGTCATGGAAAGAGCAGGCGTTCCTAATGTTTTGTCCACCCAATGTATATCAACATTAAAAACCTATTTATAGTGAATTGCTAGATAGATATATAGACGTTATAATCTTCAAAGTGGATAATTGTCTTCGCAGCCCATTTCACTGGATCAACCTCCATTGTGGCTTTACGTTCCCTAAATGCTTGTCAAATTATGTTGCTGTGGGCTGGTGAACCGCGCGTGACCGTCCAAGCCACACAAATTATCACGAGTTAATTCAAGCATTTGAGAGAGATTGAGGGAATGAGTGATATTAACAGATATTAAATGACACTCCTCTCAGCTGAGGCTGAAAAGTCTCCAACTCCAACGCTTGTCTCCAATCAAGGCTTCCCAGCATTAAATTGTGTGTGTGCGCATTTCAGGCATTTCCAGGTGCAGGGAGGCAGGTCCAGTGAATAGGTCTGTGAATTGCGGGGCAATGGATGACATCAGTCCCGATGACATCATCAATAGAACTGAAGAGTGACTCATGCAAATCGTGCTTAGATCATACAGTCTTTCTATAGGCCATTCACGGTCACTTTTCTCTCTCTCTTTTCTCCCTTTCTATAGATCTTTGTTCCTCTCTCGCCCAAATAATGCTTCTCTTTTTCACCCTCTCTCTCCCGACATCTGTATGGCTCCACCTTCCCCCTCCCACACTCCCTCTGTTGCCGCTGCTGGCAGAAATCCCGAGCAGTAAACTGGTGTATGACCTCTCTGAGAAGTGCTGTCGACCCACACAGCCAGGCTCCTAGATCCTCCCAGATCACACCTCTTCCTCATGATCAATGGCCCCTGTGTGTGTTAGTATGTCAGCAGGGAGGATGAGAGAGGAAGAGGAAGATAAAGGTTACAGAACATGCCTTAGAAGTGAAGCACAATAAGTATTTCTTAAAGCTGCATTGTAGTTGTGACGTGGTTGTGTTGTGAGATACTGGAGCAGTTAGTTACTGTCCGAAAGACCTGGGCTCAAAAAGCATTGGTTTCCTTTCTAATACTAGTTTCTGTCTGGAGAATCAAAATGGACAGAGGTAAATAGTAGACCCCATTGCGAGGAACAATTATATAATTTGATTCAGGCTTGGAGACTGAATGTATTTTACCCGTTGCGATCACACACATACACAAGCTATAGTAGTTTCATGATGGGAGCTAAGCTTCATTTTATCTATTAAATATACTTAGACAAATCGGATGGCACAAATAAACCGTGCATGTCTTAGCATTAGCAATGCAGAGCAGGATTTCAGGCAATCCAACACACGGCAGATGCTGCATACGGTTAGTGGTAGGACTGACTTAATGAGAGAGACGGAGGCAGGACTTCCAAAGAAACAGATGAAGAGGCTAGGTAGAGCAAAGCATCCATCCAGCCCATAGCTACGTATACTATATTACCTGTTTGATACAGGGTCTGTAATAGGGTCTGTAACCGGGTTGGCCGTAACAGGGTTGGCCGTAACAGGGTTGGCCGTAACAGGGTTGGCCGTAACAGGGTTGGCCGTACCAGGATCTGTAACGGGGTGGACAAGCTTTGCAGAAGTCACGCTAGAAAACAAAAAGGGAAGGAAACAAAATTAACTGAATTAAAAGAATAATATCAAACAATCTAACCTGAAAATACCAAACACATGATAAACTAATTATATGTAATCATGACATTTAACAAATAAACAAACATTCACATCAAACTTAAATTAAATTATAATTGTAGTCTTCAGGGATGTGCTTAGGCCACACATTCTGTAAATGCTTTTCATTGAATATCCATTGTGAAGAGAACATTACAATTGCATTAATTTATGCCATTTAGCAGACACTTTTATCCAACGCAACTTAGTCATGCATACACTGTTTTATGTACGGGTGGTCCTGGGAATCGAACCCACTATCCTGGTGTTGCAAGCAACGTGCTCTACCAACTGAACTACAGAGGACCACTGCCTGCTTCCGTTACATAAGCCCATTACCTACCGCTAATTGACTGTCTCCCTCTAGGCTACTGGCAGTTCTGTACTGTAATTAAGGGGATGGGTTTGTTGGGAAGACAGTCCCTTCTTGCCTACTTCCTACTCTCTACCACCAGTCTCTCTCTCCCTGCGCCATATGAAGGCTGCCCCCTGCATAGCCCCTTGCTTTAGGGCTTCTTCCCTTGCTTGCGCACAGCTGGACGCCGGGCAGCATTCAAATATACCATCATAATATGGTAATTTTGCAGATGCTTTTACCCAAAGCCACTTACAGTTAATACATACTGAATGTGGCTCATGAGGTTATCACATCTAGTATTCTGGAGATTTGCACATCAGAAAGCCGACTCCCATCTAGCACCAAATACAGTGGTCCTTACTCATCTCGTCTTGAAGCAAGACAGGGTTCATATCAACAGCTCTGATGGCAACACCATCATCAGTTTAATACCAACCCAAGCTGCCATCTTCCTTTAACATGCAGCTTATGTGCTGTGATATCAATAGCAGTTTCCCTCCAGAGTAAAACTAGCTGATTGCTGTCCAGTCCCTTCCTCCCCTCAAACCTAACTGCAGTTTGGTCTAGCATTGAAATGTGGCAAGGTTAAACATTCTCTGTGAATGAATTCATATACTTCAGAGGGGGAAGATAGGGGAGAAGTAAGGGGGAGGCAAGAAAGGATGATGGACAGGAATGAAGCAAAGAGAAGAAAGAGGGAAGAGAAGAGGGAAGAGCGAGAAAGTGGAGAGTGAAAAGAGGAATGTAGAACAGTGCCTTCAGAAAGTATTCATACCCCTTGACTTATTCCACAATTATTAAATTAGTTTATGATCACCGCTAGAAACCATTTTCAGGTCTTGCCATAGATATTCAAGTAGACTTAGGTAAAAACTAACTCGGCCACTCAGGAACATTCATTGTCTTCTTGGTAAGCAACTCCAGTGTAGATTTGGCCCTGTGTTTTAGGTTATTGTCTTGCTGAAAGGTTCATGTCCCAGTGGCTGGTGGAAAACATTTTGCCTGTGCTTAGCTCAATTCTGTTTCTTTTTTATTCTGAAAAACTCCCTAGTCCTTAACGATAACAAGCATACCCATAACATGATGCAGCCTCCACTATGCTTGGAAATATGGAGAGTGGTACTCAGTAATGTGTTGTATTGGATTTGTCCCAAACATAACAGTTTGTATTCAGGGAAAAAGTTAATTGCTTTGCCACATTTTTTGCAGTATTACTTTAGTGCCTTGTTGTAAACAAGATGCATGTTTTGGAATATTTGTATTCTGTACAGACTTCCTTCTTTCACTCTGTCAATTAGGTTAGTATTGTAAAGTAACTACAATGTTGTTGATCCATCCAGTTTTCTATCACAGCCATTAAAATCTGTTACTGTTTTAAAGTTACCATTGGCCTCATTGTGAAATTACTGAGCGGTTTCCTTCCTCTCTGGCAACTGAATTAGGAAGGAAGCTTGTATCATTGTAGTGAATGGGTGTATTGATACACCATTCAAGTATAATTAATAACTTCACCAGGCTCAAGTGGATATTCAAAGTCTGCTTTTTAAATCTACCAATAGAATCTACCAATAGGTGCCCTTCTTTGCGAGGCATTGGAAAACCTCCCTGGTCTTTGTGGTTGAATCTGCTCGACTGAGGGACCTTACATATAATTGTATGTGTGGGGTACAGAGATGAGGTAGTCATACAAAATCATGTTACACACTATTATAGTGTATGCAACTTATGTGACTTGTTAAGCACATTTTTACTACTTAACTTATTTAGGCTTCCCTTTAAACCAAGGAGTTGAATACTTACTGGCTCAAGACATCTCAGCGTTTCATTTGTAAACATCATTTCACTTTGACATTATGGGTTATTGTGTGTAGGCCACTGACGACAAATCTGAAATGTAATCCATTTTAAATTCAGGCTGTAACACAACAAAATGTAGAAAAGCCAAGGGGTGTGAACAGTTTCTGAAGACACTGTACATGTTGCTTTAATAGATGAGAGCAAGGCCTCTCCTTTAGGCCAAGGGTCATTGCAGAGGTGGAGGACATTTGAAATCTAATTCTGAGTGCTGAATAAGTTATGTTGAGTTGAGTTATTTTTTTTACAGGGACAGTGCACATTAATCAACGTTTCAGTAAAAGTGTCGGGTTTTAGTCAGCCGGCTAATTTTCAACCGCAGTCCCTGGGCAGGTTATTAAAAACAATTACAATATAGACAATCATTGAGCAGTGAGCACACGCAGAGCAACATAGGACAAGCAAGACGTAGCATACAGACAGAGCAACATAGGACAAGCAAGACGTAGCATACAGACAGAGCAACATAGGACAAGCAAGACGTAGCATACAGACAGAGCAACATAGGACAAGCAAGACATAGCATACAGACAGAGCAACATAGGACAAGCAAGACGTAGCATACAGACAGAGCAACATAGGACAAGCAAGACGTAGCATATAGAGAGAGCAACATAGGACAAGCAAGACGTAGCATACAGACAGAGCAACATAGGACAAGCAAGACGTAGCATACAGAGAGAGCAACATAGGACAAGCAAGACGTAGCATACAGACAGAGCAACATAGGACAAGCAAGACGTAGCATATAGAGAGAGCAACATAGGACAAGCAAGACGTAGCATACAGACAGAGCAACATAGGACAAGCAAGACGTAGCAGACAGAGAGCAACATAGGACAAGCAAGACGTAGCATACAGAGAGAGCAACATAGGACAAGCAAGACGTAGCATATAGAGAGAGCAACATAGGACAAGCAAGACGTAGCATACAGAGAGAGCAACATAGGACAAGCAAGACGTAGCATATAGAGAGAGCAACATAGAACAAAAAGCAGCAGAAACAAAGAAGAAACAAGGCCATTAAAAGTGTATATGCAGAAATCGTTCCTCCATTTCCTGGTTGCTAAAACTAATAAGCTAGTATAGTGTAATATATTTTCCATAAACAAAAATATTGTTGTTTCAGTGGTTTGAAGCTGGTGTACAAAACTGAAAGTAAAAGACGAATACAAAACTTAAGAATGAGAAGCACAGAAATAGCGCACATAAAACAAATCTACTGCTTCTTAAACTTTCTTTCAAGTAGAACGATAGCTCTATAACTCACATTTCTATGTGAATTTGGACAGGTCGCCCAAAAAGTGACATATTGCCACTTTAAGACGCTTTAAAGAGGAAGACATCAACGCTGGGGAAAATATAGGAAACTTGAAAATATTACAATAAATATGAAAAATGGTGAAAGGGTACAAACTAACGAGCCAAGAAGTTAACTTTTGTATACTTTGTTTTGTCTGGATATTTAGGCCCACACACAACGCTAAGTGAAATTTCTGCACTATAAAGTGGAGCTCAGTGGTTTGTGCCCGAGGTCTAAAGAGATTAAAGCAGAGGTTTTTCACACTGCAACTAAATCATTACAGGGTCTGGCTGGACCAGGAGCACTGATCCTATTGAGAAAGAGAGAGAGCGGGAGAGAGAAGAAAGTTGGAGAGAGAGGGAGCGTGTGTGTGGGAGGGACAAAAGGGTGAGACGACGCACAGGGAGGAGAGTGAAAGAGGGAGAGAAGAAAGGTGGAGGTGTATGGGTGAGTCGGAGAGGCAGAGGGGGAATGTGGGCGACATGTGGAAAGAGATGGAGAGAGAGGTAGATGGGGAGAGAGAGGATGTGTGGGTTGAAGAAGTGTCAGCCGGTTATCAATGAGGAGTGCTTCCTTCAGAACACCATTAATCCACGTTACACCCGCTATTACGCCTGTAGGGAAGGTGGAGGTGTGTGAGGGAGAGGTGACATCTCAAGTAGATGACTTTTTATCCCCTATTCGCTTCGAAAACTTTTCAGAGATGTACAAAGATGCTTATACTAGAGTTTTGTGAAAGGAGTTTTGACGTGTCAATCACCAGGGAGAACGGTGATAGTGTCGACCAGGATTCGGGGACAGCAGTTCAGTTCGAGGAACGTTCTGCGAACACACTTCTTTCAAAATGCAGTGATGGTCATAAAGCAGAGGATGTTACACTCTATTTTATCCCCTTCTATATACAGTATATGAGTTATTTTATCACCTTTTATTTAATCGCTGCATTAGTCTCTCATATCCACTGTTAATTTACTATTGTTTTTACCATCTTGATTTTACATTTGCATAGAAATGCTGTATGTTATCGCTTCTCACCTTTCTGATATTTTATTGGTTAAGCACCTTGAAATGCATTTGCTGTGAGAAAAGTGCCACATAAATGAAGTTTGATTGATTGATAATACAGTCTTCAGACAGACAGAGAGAGAGAGAGACTGAGTGACAAGACCAGCCAATTAACATTGCTTTGTTGTCCGCTCACGGATAGGCCGACGCTCGCTGGATAATCAGGATGTGAAGCTGCGTTTTTCCACTGGGAGGAACGAACACATCATTTGCTTTCTGTTGTTTCAAGTATTCTGCCGTGTCATTCTCACAACCTACAAGGAGTTGAATAGAAAGTGCGTCTTCATTATGAAAAACCAACACATTCCGGCAGTCAAGACTTAGTCAGCCCAAGAACCCTAATGAAGGTGGTGGTGTCGAGTTGGTGTTTGAGATGAAAGAAACATTTTACACAAGTTCAATTTCCTTGATATGACTGATGTAATAGCCTCTTTCTATTTTCCTTCTCGTGATCGGAGGTGACCTTCTTTCACACAAACCTTTTTGTCTGTCACCAACACACCTCAATCTGTTATATTTGACTTTCTCGCCTCACTTCCAATTAACAGTTAACACACTGAGGAGAATATTTGCATATTCTCCTCAGACACCTCAGTGCGGTGCTAATAAAAAGAGCAGACCTGGGTTCAAATAGTATTTGAAAAAAAAATGTTAAATACTTTAGATGGGCTTGATTGAGCTTGCCTGCCGAAATGGAACCAATGGAATGCTCACAAAAGATCAAACCATTTTCACTTGGCACTCCAGTTAGGCTAAGGCAAAAGCTAAAACATTAGAAAGATTTCAAATGGTATTTGAATCCAGGTGTGAGGAGGAGAATGTGATGGAGGGGATAATTGGGACGGGGTGCAGAGCAGAGTGGAGGGGGGGTTGTCACTCAACGGCACAGCCAGGAAGGAAGGAACAGACTACAAATCTCCATAACAACCTAATGTTCCATCCAGGAAAATAGGATTCAAACGTGGTCATGACTGCATCTGAGACGGACCATATAATTGCCTAATTTCCTTGTTTTTTGAGGTAAAGTGAGGAAATGGCTGCCAAGCTTAAGGAATTTCTCCATCTATCTGTGTGTGTGTGTGTGTGGGTGTGTGTGTGTGTGTGTGTGTGTCTCTGTGTACGTCTGTCTCTGTGTGCACGAGTCACTATCTCTCCCCGTCACACTCCATTCTCCACTATCACTACGGTGGTGGTTGGTGGTCTTACAAAAACAATATTTAGTCAATAAGAAGAAAAAAAAATAGATGAACAACATCTTGTTTCAGTACGACCAAATTGTATATCGTGCAGACTCTGGTTAGCTACCTAAGACTTAGCTACCTGCAGGTCAGTTCATTCCGGAGAGACACCATTCTCTGTCTGTTTGGAAGGCTAGAGTAAACAACTCTGGCTTCTCCACACACGCACGTACATGCCCGCACACACACAGCAAGCTACAAAAGGCAACCGGTATTGACTTTGCTGGAGGACAGCTTGCAGGGGGAGAAGAGAGAGCAGGGTGCGTTGGGTAACACTGTCGGTTCAGGTTGAGAATGTCTGGACAGCTCTGACAGGCCTTTGAGCCTGAACTCAGATCTTCACACACACACACACACACACACACACACACACACACACACACCTCTCTACTCCAACACTCCTCTTCACTGGCTTCTCCTCCCTCCATCCTCTCTCCACCGTGGGTGTTTTGGAACGTGTTTTGTCTGAGAGCCCTTATCAGAACTCGGCAGGAAAGATTGGCGAGGTAGCAACGCTGCCTTCCATTTCCAAATCCTCTCCAAGAGTTCTGCAGCTGTAGCCGCGGCACAGTTGAACCAAACACACTCCCGTTTTCCTTCAGATTAAGTGGAGCCGAAGACAGGGAAGGTGAATGGTGAAGTAGCAAATGCTGCCTTCCATTTCAAAAGTCTCTGGTCTCGCTGAACGACAAGCAGTTAAACCCAAACCAAACTCACATTGCCCTGTGATCTCATAACGTCTATTTAGAAGAAGTCCGACATCAGACTCCTCAACACCTTCAGGAGCACAATGCACTATCTAGTCCATAAAAGCCACTCTTCTCACAGCGTCTCAGTCAATTCACAATGGCATAAAAGCTCAACCTGTGAATATATGCTATTGTGAATACATGCTCAACTACTGAATACATCTCATTTACGTTATCACCACACAACCAATTTAGTACATCATTTAATATGTAATATACTGTGACATGATCTGATAGTAACGTGGGCCCTGAAGCATTACTGGAGGACAAAGCTGTGTGTTTGACAAGTTTCATATGAATGTGATTTGTTTAAAAAAACTCTCATTGTGACATACATCTTGTGCCATAAAGAATGGACACACGATGCAGGGGTGAGACCAACCCGGCATTGTAGGTTAGTGTGTGTGCATGCAAGTCCACTTGAGGGTATGTCATTCCACTGGCATGTATGTTCCAGTCATCCCACTGCTCAGGGTGTGGGAGAGAAGAGACTTACTGTTCGTTGACGACAAAGATGCAGTTGTCTTGTGAAGGAAGACCAGAGACTGGATGCTTACAGGTCACCTTCCGCTCATTGTGACTGAAGAGAGAGAGAAAGAGAGGTGGGGGGAGAGAGGGGGGCAGGGAGAGAAAGGATAAAAAGAGGGGGGAAGAGAGAGAGGGGGGGGGACAGAAAGGATAAAAAGAGGGGGGAAGAGAGAGAGGGGGCAGGGACAGAAAGGATAAAAAGAGGGGGGCAGAGAGAGAGGGGGCAGGGAGATAAATTATAAAGAGAGGGGGGAAGAGAGAGGGCACATTAGACCACCAAAATCATACATTGAGTAAACTTAATTAATAACAGCATTGTTAAACATCTTCCTCCACACAATACTAACCATACGACCCATCATCAAGCATATGCTAAGCCAATACTACCCATATGACCCATTGTCAACCAGCCAATACTAACCATATGACCCATTGTCAACCAGCCAATACTAACCATATGACCCATTGTCAACCAGCCAATACTAACCATATGACCCATTGTCAACCAGCCAATACTAACCATATGACCCATTGTCAACCAGCCAATTGAGGAGCATTAAGATGAGGGTTAGTGTCCCTCTCCACACTACACAATGTCCTGTTGAATAACAATGAACAACAGACACAATGCCTACACACCTTGAGTGTTGAGTGGTGCTAAACTTCAGCATGGCAGCCCATCTGTTTTCTGACCTGGGTCAAACACTCTTCTACACAGCACCATCTAACATAGTTCTTCCACTGATACTATCCTCTCTTCTCTCGCGTGACAAACCGCTATCCAGCCTAGCCGTGGCTCTTCAACACTGCTGCAGAATACAAATGATCTACCCCTCCCAAGAAGCCCCTAACCGCTCCAGTCATATGCCCTAGATCACAAGAGCACAGCTAACAGGCTGTTTCACAGCAAGCGGTGACTTATCTATAAATACAATTACAGCACCACAGCCAGTCAGACAGAGAGACACAGACAGAGAGAGAGAGACCCCTGTAGCCGGCCCTCTGTAAGACACAAGCAGCTTTTCACGCAGAGTGTAGAGAGGCAGGGGAACGCTTAATGCCGATAAAGACGAAAGAGAACAGAGCTCTCTTTTCTGCTCGCACGCAAAGATGAGCACACACACACGGATGCATGCACGCACACACACACACACACTGAGGGTAGGAGGACAGACTGTACAGACAGAAAATAAGGTTGTCTGACGGATTAACCCGAGAGGGTCATGAGACATTGTACACACAGCACAACAGCCCTGTAGGCTTATCTGGACATGGACGGGTATCTGAAAGAGAGAGCGTACTGTATGTTTATCAATTGATTCTGTCTGGGAGGTAGCAGCGCGGGCTCGGACACACACACACACACACACACACACACACACACATTGTATGACATCCCTGCAGGCGTACCAAGTGTCTCAGCTGGGCTGTGGTAAGCTAGGCTTGTGGCTGAAACACCTGGTTTCATTTGTCACTTGCGAAAATACCACTGCAATACCACATTCACACACTGGCATTCTCCACTGCTGCAGGGCCTGCTGTAGCTCTTGTACAATACAACACACTTCAGTTAACTCAACACGGGAGCAAGAGGATAATCTGGCCTGCAGGAGTCACAGATGGAACGCTCCTCTCTCTCTACGGATCGGTGTCCTACTAAGGCCATGCCAGGGGTTCTGCTGGGCTAATCTACCCAGTGAAGCAGCAGTGTTCGTGGGCTTGGTCTCTGGACTGTGTCCCTGCTGGAGATGTCCCAGCCCTGCCATCCAGGACACAGTCACAGCTGAGCCAGAGAGACATGTCGCCTGTACGGTCTATTATTAACTGCGCTCCACGTCTCCCATCTGTCACATAGAATCACAAAGCACAATCACTCAAAGCAACTACATGACAGGATCTGCTTTTATTCATCACTTCCTGGAGATTACCCAAGTACGTGTGTGTGTGTGTGAGAGAGAGAGTGTGTGTGTGTACGTCAAGGTTGCGGAGGCACCACCGGGGGGTCTCAGAAGAGGTTCCACTTGGCCCTTTTTTCCCCACTGCGAGTAACAAGAAATCAAGATGGCAATGTGGGAAACGATAAACAAAACTCAATGAAAGAGGGAAGATGCTTTTCCTCTTTCTCTTTGGTTTCGACATGAAAGTGGGTGGCTGACAATGACCATCAGTCAGAGAATCGAGTGACTGCATCCTCCGTTGATCTCCAGTATCAGAGAGCAACATTCATTTCCACTGGTTAAACGGAAAAGGTAATAATGTCTTTCTAGCCTCTGAGGACAACTTATATACACTCACTGTCAGGCACAGTCATGCTAAAAGTAATAACATATCATGAAATTACAACCTGGGGCTTGTCAAAGCAGCAACAGACTTCACAGCCTGTGAGCCAAAACCTGGACATACAGTGGCAGTCAAAATAGTAGTAATAGTGAAGACATCAACACTATAAAATAACACATATGGAATCATGTATTAACCAAAAAAGTGTTAAACAAATCAAAACATATTTTGTATTTGAGATACTTCAAATAGCCACCCTTTGCCTTGATGACAGCTTTGCACACTCTTGGCATTCTCTCAACCAGCTTCATGAGGTTGTCACCTGGAATGCATTTCAATTAACAGGTGTGCCTTGCTAAAAGTTTATTTGAGGAATTTCTTTCCTTCATAATGCGTTTGAGCCAATCAGTTGGGTGGTATACAGAAGATTTTTTACCCTATTTGGTAAAAGACCAATTCCATATTAATGGCAAGAACAGCTCCAATAAGCCAAGAGAAACGACAGACCATCATTACCTTAAGACATGAAGGTCAGTCAATAGTGAACATTTCAAGAACTTTGAAAGTTTCTTCAAGTGCAGTCGCAAAAACCATCAAGCGCAATGATGAAACTGTCTCATGAGGACCACCACAGGAAAGGAAGAACCAGAGTAACTTCTGCTGCAGAGGATAAGTTCATTAGAGTTACCAGCCTCAGAAATTGCAGGCCAAATAAATGCTTCACAGAGTTCAAGTAACAGACACACCTCAACATCAACTGATCAGAGGAGACTGTGTGAATCAGGCCATCATGGTCGAATTGCTGCAAAGAAACCACTACCAAAGGACACCAATAAGAAGAAGAGATTTGCTTGGGCCAAGAAACACGAGCAATGGACATTAGACCAGTGGAAATCTGTGGAAATCTGTCCGGTCAGATATTTGATTCCAACCGCTGTGTCTTTGAGACACAAAGTAGGTGAATGGATGATCTCCGCAAGCTCGGTTCCAACTGACACTGTCACTGATTTATTTATAATTCAAGGCACACTTCACAAGCATAGCTACCACAGCATTCTGCAGCAATACATCATCCCATCTGGTTTGGGCAACAAAAAAAAAAAAATGTAATTTTACTAGGCAAGCCAGTTAAGAACAAATTCTTATTTACAATGACAGCTTAAGAACAGTGTTCAGTGAACTGCCTTGTTCAGGGGCAGAACGACAGATGTTTACCTTGTCAGCTAGGGAATTCGATCTAGTAACCTTTCAGTTACTGGCCCAACACTAACCACCCTCATCTGGTTTGGGCTTAGTGGGACAATCATTTGTTTTTCAACAGGACAATGACCCAACACACCTCCAGGCTGTATAAGGGCTACTTGACCAAGAAGGAGTACTGCATCAAATGACCTGGCCTCCACAATCACCTGACCTCAACACAATTGAGATGGTTTGGGGTGAGTTGGACCGCAGAGTGAAGGAAAAGCAGCCAACAAGTGCTCAGCATGTGGGAACTCCTTCAAGACTGTTGGAAAAGCATTCCAGGTGAAGCTGGTTGAGAGAATTCCAAGAGTGTGCAAAGCTGTCATCAATGCATAGGGTGGCTACTTTGAAGCATCTAAAATATATTTTGATTTGTGTTAAATGAGTAGGTGTGTCCAAACTTTTGACTGGTACTACAGTACTGTAGTACCAGTATTTTCTACAGGCTGAGGCAGAGAGAGATGACGGTCACCTTGAATTACAGCCATTACTTAAGTCTTAAGGGTACCTTTGTGTCCTCTTCACATAACTGATTATCTACAGTGAAGGTATGTTTTACTCATTTTCTGACGATTGCAAGGTGAAACAATAAAAGGGTATGAAGTAGTGAATTCTATTGAATAGCTTTTCTGTTACTCCCCAGAAAGAGGATGATCTATTCTCTTTAACATGTAAGCAACGTTGAGTACAAGGACAGGAGCTGAATTGTAAACAGACGGGGAAATAAATCGGAGAGCAGTGTTTTATGCCAAAGCAGTACGTCGCCGCTTTCTTCTGAAATCGTTTCTACTCCGGTGGCTATGGTCTGTTGCAGCTCTAGGAAGGTATGTAAGGGCGACAGGTAGCCTAGCAGGTAAGATCGTTGGGACAGTAACCGAAAAGGTCGCTGGTTCGAATCCCCGAGCCGACTAAGTGAAATATCCCCACTCTCCAAGGGTGTCTCAGGGGGAATTGAGATATGCAAAAAATACATTTTTATCTCACACTCGAACCACAGTGAAAATATAAGTATCCCCTATTTGACCGTCGAGGTAGGTAGGCAATAAGGAACATACGGAGAGGATTCCACCACCTGTCAACTGGCTGTCCAACAGCAATCTGGAAAAACTCAAGGGCATTTAATCTCAAAGAACTCCTCCTGGCCCTACCAATAACATATGGCTTCAAACTAAAACAGCCTGTGTTCAGTAGGGCATACCGTAGAAACGCGTATTGTACAAGTACAGGTACTCGCCCTGTTTCAGAACGTTTCCTTCACAGTAAAATGATGTATGGGGATGTTGTTTGTCGTCACGCTGAAGTCAACCCAGGTCCAGGAACGGCCTTTGATTAGTCTTCTCTGTGTTAGGCTAATTGTGCTTGGTAGCAGGGACTCTGAGGGATCGAGAGAAATAATCTGTTTATTGGAAACCGCTGATGAAAATCAACAAGCACTTCGTCCAACCTCTCCATTCCTCCCTGCCGCCCGCTAACACGCAGCACAACACTACAAATCACCCTAATTGGCTGTAAACAATTTTTCAAAAGCCGGCCACCAGCGATGATGGAGGGAGATTGGGAGAGAAAACAGAGAGAGAGAGGAAGAGAAAGATATTCAGATAGTCTGTATCTCTCCCTCTCTCTCCCTCTCTCAGTTTCTAAACAGAGAAAGAGCGTGGAAGAAATAATTACCCAAAAACAGTAAAAAGGGAGGAGGTGGTGAGTGGAAGATGAGGGAGGATGAGGGGGAGAGGAGAGGAGGAAGGGAGGATGAGAAGAGGGCATGTTGCCAGCGGGAGTCTGCTACTCGTGCTGCTCTCTGATGAGCGCCCCAGTGGGTTGTGGGTAAAGGGAAAGGGGGGTACCTAGTCAGTTGTACAACTGAAATGTGTCTTCCGCATTCAACCCAACCCCTCTAACAAGCCCCTGTGTGAGGACACTTTAGCTGAACCCTTCATCATACAGTACATAAGGCATACACAACACTGTCATAGGGCCTACATAACAAGGTGTCAGGAGCAGGAGGAGCCCCATCAATCTTATGATGACAGCTAATCCATAAGACGTCAGAAACATTACAAAACACATTTAAAAATGTCAGACCATGTTTGTTCCCGTCTGTATGATTCCCTCTGCTCTAAATGCCAAGTGAAACGTTGCCTTGGTCAAACGGCTGTAACGCAGGCCATGGCCGGGCCCTTCTAAATGTCTTCATCCACAGTGGATGAATGACAAGTCTTCTGATGTGACCTTGTTGAAATGTGTGAATACATCTCGGTGTTCGGTTCTGTACAGGCCCGGCATGGATAGAACAATGTGTCCATATTCAGACACTTGTCTCAGTATTCTGCTATTATAAAGGCTGAGGGTCAGTCAACAATTGCTAATCCGCTCCCTGTAGAGCCCCCTGCCATTCACACTGCTCTCTCTGGCACCACTGGGTAACCTTTCAGAAAGGCCACAGAGACAGGCCTTCCTCATTTCCCTTGCACTCTCTCTCTATCCCTCTCGCCCGATGCGTCTCTCTATTCAACATTCTCTCGCTCTCTCTGCATCCTGCTCTCTCTCTCAGCATTCAGAATAGCACTCGGACTCACCCATGACATGTATTGTACACCTTTCCTAGGGAGGAGAAAAGCTCTTTAAAAACGTCAGATACGGCCTCCACTGCACACAACCCAGGCTGCAGCAAACACGCACAACAAAACAACCTCTAACTAATCCACCTACATCACTGTAGAGTTTGGCTTTGGTTGGCAGTATTCAACAAACAATAACAAGAAGCACTTCTAATTGCCATCAATCGGACACCATCTTAATTGTCCTTGCTTTCGTCCTTGTTAGCAGATCTATAAATAAACAGTCCTCCTACAGAAAGCTATCCTCTCTTCTGTTCCTCTGTGTAATTGTGACATCGTCCATGGCAGTATGTACACTACATGTCCAAAAGTATGTGGACACCTGCTCGTTAAACATCTCAATCCAAAATCATGGCCATTAATATGGAGTTGGTCCCCCCTTCGCTGCTGTAACAGTCTCCACTCTTCTGGGAAGGCTTTCCACTAGTTGTTGGAACATTGCTGCAGGGACTTGCTTCCATTCAGCCACAAGAGCATTAATGAGGTCGAGCACTGACGTTGGGCGATTAGGCCTGGCTCACAGTTGGAGTTACAATTAATCTGAATGGTGTTCAATGGGGTTGAGGTCAGCGCACTGACCAGTCAAGTTCTTCCACACCGATCTCGACAAACCATTTCTGTATGGACCACGCTTTGTGCACGGGGGCATTGTCATGCTGAAACAGGAAAGGGCATTTCCCAAACTGTTGCCACAAAATTGTAAGTACAGAATCATCTAGAATGTCATTGTATGCTGTAGCGTTAATATTTCCCTTCACTGGAACGAAGGGGCCTAGCCCAGAACCATGAAAAACAGCCCAGACCATTATTCCTCCTCCACCAAACTTTACAGTTGGCACTATGCATTCGGGCATGTAGCATTCTCCTTGCATCCACCAAACCCAGATTCATCTGTCAGACTACCAGATGGTGAAGTGCGATTCAGCACTCCAGAGAGCGCGTTTCCACTGTACCAGAGTCCAAAGCTGACTGTGGAACTCAAATCAAATCTTATTTGTCACATGCGCCGAATACAACAGACCTTACAGTGAAATGCTTACTTACAAGCCCTTAACCAACAACGCTTTGAGAAGTTAAGAAAAATAAGTGAAGTTTAAAAAAATTTTAAAAAATAAAGTAGCAAATAATGAAACGGCAGCAGTAAAATAACAATAGCGAGGCTATATACAGGGGGTACCGGTACAGAGTCAGTGTGGAGGCTATATACAGGGGGTACCGGTACAGAGTCAGTGTGGAGGCTATATACAGGGGGTACCGGTACAGAGTCAGTGTGGAGGCTATATACAGGGGGTACCGGTACAGAGTCAGTGTGGAGGCTATATACAGGGGGTACCGGTACAGAGTCAGTGTGGAGGCTATATACAGGGGGTACCGGTACAGAGTCAGTGTGGAGGCTATATACAGGGGGTACCGGTACAGAGTCAGTGTGGAGGCTATATACAGGGGGTACCGGTACAGAGTCAATGTGGAGGCTATATACAGGGGGTACTGGTACAGAGTCAATGTGGAGGCTATATACAGGGGGTACCGGTACAGAGTCAATGTGGAGGCTATATACAGGGGGTACCGGTACAGAGTCAATGTGGAGGCTATATACAGGGGGTACCGGTACAGAGTCAATGTGGAGGCTATATACAGGGGGTACCGGTACAGAGTCAATGTGGAGGCTATATACAGGGGGTACCGGTACAGAGTCAATGTGGAGGCTATATACAGGGGGTACCGGTACAGAGTCAAAGTGGAGGCTATATACAGGGGGTACCGGTACAGAGTCAATGTGGAGGCTATATACAGGGGGTACCGGTACAGAGTCAATGTGGAGGCTATATACAGGGGTACCGGTACAGAGTCAATGTGGAGGCTATATACAGGGGGTACCGGTACAGAGTCAATGTGGAGGCTATATACAGGGGGTACCGGTACAGAGTCAATGTGGAGGCTATATACAGGGGGTACCGGTACAGAGTCAATGTGGAGGCTATATACAGGGGGTACCGGTACAGAGTCAATGTGGAGGCTATATACAGGGGGTACCGGTACAGAGTCAATGTGGAGGCTATATACAGGGGGTACCGGTACAGAGTCATGTGGAGGCTATACAGGGGGTACCGGTAAGAGTCAATGTGGAGGCTATATACAGGGGGTACCGGTACAGAGTCAATGTGGAGGCTATATACAGGGGGTACCGGTACAGAGTCAATGTGGAGGCTATATACAAGGGGTACCGGTACAGAGTCAATGTGGAGGCTATATACAGGGGGTACCGGTACAGAGTCAATGTGGAGGCTATATACAGGGGGTACCGGTACAGAGTCAATGTGGAGGCTATATACAGGGGGTACCGGTAAAGAGTCAATGTGGAGGCTATATACAGGGGGTACCGGTACAGAGTCAATGTGGAGGCTATATACAGGGGGTACCGGTACAGAGTCAATGTGGAGGCTATATACAAGGGGTACCGGTACAGAGTCAATGTGGAGGCTATATACAGGGGGTACCGGTACAGAGTCAATGTGGAGGCTATATAAAGGGGGTACCGGTACAGAGTCAATTGAGGTAATATGTGTGGGGATACCAGTTAGTCGAGGCAATATGAACATGTAGGCAGAGTCAAAGTGACCATGCATAGACAGAAAGCAGCAGCAGCGTAAAAGAGGCATCTGAGTAGCCCTTTGATTAGATGTTCAGGAGTCTTATGGCTTGAGGGTAGAAGCTGTCAAGAAGCCTTTCAGACCGAGACTTGGCGCTTCGGTACCGCCTGCCGTGCGGTAGCATAGAGAACAGTCCATGACTAGGGTGGCTGGAGTCTTCGACAATTTCTAGGGCCCTCCTCTGACACCGCCTGGTATAGAGGTCCTGGATGGAAGGAAGCTTGGCCCCAGTTATGTACTGGACAGCACGCACCACCCTCTGTAGTGCCCCGCGGTCGGAGGCCGAGCAGTTGCCATACCAGACAGTGATGCAACCAGTTGGTCTCTATGGTGCAGCTGTAGAACCTTTTGAATTCTGAGGACCCCTGCCAAATCTTTTCAGTCTCCTGAGGGGGAATACATTTTGTCGTACCCTCTTCATGAATGTCTTTTTGTGCTTGGACCTTGACAGTTTGTTGGTGAATTGGACACCAAGGAACTTGAAGCTCTCAACTTGCTCCACCACAGCCCTGTCAATGAGAATGGGGGCGTGCTCGGTCCTCCAATTAATGTAGTCCACATTCAACTCCTTTGTTTTGATCACGTGGAGGGAGAGGTTGCTATCCTGGCACCACACGGCTGTCTCGTTGTTGTCAGTGATCAGGCCTACCACTGTTGTGTCATCGGCAAATTTAATGATGGTGTTGGAGTCGTGCCTGGCCGTGCAGTCATGAGTGAACAGGAAGTACAGGAGGGGACTGGGCACGCACCCGAGGGGCCCCCGTGTTGAGGATCAGCATGGCGGATGTGTTGTTACCTACCCTTACCACCTGGGGGTGGCAGTAAGTTCAGGATCCAGTTGCAGAGGGAGGTCTTTAGTCCCACGGTCCTTAGCTTAGTGATGAGCTTTGAGGGCACTATGGTGTTAAACGCTGAGCTGTAGTCAATGAACAGCATTCTCACATAGGTGTTCCTTATGTCCAGGTGTGAAAGGGCAGTGTGGAGTGCAATAGAGATTGCATCATCTGTGGATCTGTTGGGGTGGTATGCACATTTCTTATACGCTTCCGGGTTAGAGTCCTGCTCCTTGAAAGCAGCAGCTCTACCCTTTAGCAACAGGTGTGGCTAAAATAGCCAAATCCACAAATTTGAAGGGGTGTCCACACACTATATATACAAAAGTATCTGTTAATGAGCCAACCCACTGTGCTGTGATGAGGTTTGGTGACAGTCTCTCCAACACAGAGAAGCCTTCTGTTAGACAAGTCAGTAACTGAAAACTCCGACAAGCACTTCAATTAAATTACAACTAGACATTGATGTAAGAATGACATCCCACTGCCGTTACTCGAGAATGCCATACTCTACCACCATTGACTGAAAAGCTTATCAAGGGACAAAACACCTTGTATCATTTGAACTGAACACGAAGTGCACTAAAACAGCTAGGCTATTACTTACAGCAGCAGGGAGCACCTACTGTACAACAACAAGATCCAGGGTGAGCTACGCTAAGGCAGATAGCTAATACAAAGATGATTCCCACTAGCTGCCCTCCACATCACCGACAACATGTTAAAACTCATGTCTTGAGAAGGGGAACAAGAACAAATATCATTTGTTGCTCAATCAAAAAGTAATTCCCGCAAATAAAAGTCAGATTTCGGTTAAGAGTGAGAGCTTGGGCTGATAATACGGTACGTCATGTGACAAGTCCAGGGCCAATGTTTACAGACAGAATACATACCAGCTGATTTGATATAGGTTGCATCCCAAATGGCACTTATTCCCTATATAGTGCACTAGTTCTGACCAGAGCCCTGTATGGCAGTACTTTGACAAGTAAAATGAGACGGTGATGAAATGCAAAACGTTTGCGAGGTGGAATTGAGCTACAGTGGCAGTACAGGTGCTGAAAGGGAGGCACAGTGAGACCCAACCCGTCGGTCAGGGGTAGAGGATGTCGGCTTCAATACCCTAATGACATATCTAGAACCAGACTACAAGATGCCATGTCGAGAAAAAAACCCGCCCTGGTGGAGAAATTGTACAATGATTGCACTTCAAGTACAAAGCGCGAGTTGTCAAACACCATTAGTGGTCTTAACAGATTGTTGGACATCTTTGAACACGCTGTTACACATCACTGAAACGAGCCCTCACGTTGATGGGAAGGGGGCCATGAAGTCCCATGTACTGACAACTGAGAACATGGAGGAGAGTCACACAAAAGAGAACCTAGAACGGCATTAATACCATCGTTGTTGAGTGGGTGGAGAGCAGCAGTAAGGTGAGCGCAGTCTGGTAGGTAGGCAGGACTCCGGTAGATTGAACTGCATTGCCCCCTAGCGGTCATACTCATTATGAATTCACGTAATTTTTTCGTTTAAACTATATATTTTTTTTAATTGGCAGAACATTTTTTTATATATTTTTTTACATTAGTTACATCCCTAGTCTCCTGTGACAGTATGACAGACTTAAATTCTGGCCAGTGCACCAGCATGCAGCATTTGGTTCTAGGTTCCAGATTAGATATGACATATCAACAAGGTGGCGTTTAAAATAACATACATGGCAATCTCCTTTAGCCTTTTCTAATCTGCAAATAAGAGTCTGCGATACCCCATCCATACGAATAGATGATAATTATGATTACACTCAACCCATAGCCTAGCTACTGTAGGTACTGCAGCAGCATATGGGACTCAGATTCACCTCAGAGAGCAGAAAATAACCCACAGTTACATATTAAATCATGCAGTCAGGAAAACAGCACTGCTCAAACTGACCCAAACAAGTCAAACTGCTGAGGTATTTCATCCTAAGGGCTCCTCTCCTGAGTGTGTTGCCAATAGTAACCCTGGCAGATGGCTGATGTTCATGTAGTTCTACGGCGGGGGGGATGAAATGACAGGCTGTGAATGGTTCAGAACAACCTTATTTGATTTCCATGTCTAGATAGAAGGACAGTTCAAAAGAAGAGGGGAAAATAACAGATATGAAAAACAGATGGCAGAAATATGAGGTCTGGATTGGGCCAGAGGGGGCGAGGGACTTCACCATGGAGAAAGGAGAATTAGAGTGTCTCCAATGGCACCTTGGTCCCTAATATAGTGCACTACTTTTGATCAGAACAAAAGTTGTGCACTTACATGTAAAAGGGTGCCTGCCAGCTGGCTCCTCTTGTCCTTGGGATGAAGATGCTATGAGTCTTAGAGGGCTCTAATTTCTCAGACTTCTTCTCTTAAATGGGTAAAGTTGATCTATCGGGCATTAAATTAGGCGAACACATCCATTACTCCCAGTCTCTGTTTTAATCAGAAAACTATAGACCAGAAAGACAACTATAAGGGCATTTAGTTCTGAGCTATACTGTACATTGTATTCTTTTTCATTTGGTCCAGTTGGTTTCACATTGCCAAATGTAAAACAAAATAAAAGGCCTAAACAAAACCATGTGTTCATGCAAGTCATTTGTTAATTGGAGAAAAACGCTCATGTTAAATCCATTTATGATGACCAAGAAGCATAACTTGGGTCCCAATCGTCATATTACATTGGCTTTGGTATTCCAACAACATGCGGGAGGAAACAATAGCCACTCTAACTGCGATGTGAATAGACTACATTTAGCCTGTATCCCCGGTATAGCCCCAGCCTAATCTGCACAGGATGCGCTCTTAAATGCACTGCTACTCACAGAATGTTTGAGATATCAAGTTATGGTACTGTGTGCATTTCACCAAATGCTCCCAGTCCAATAAACTGCATGCCTCTGATTAGTTTCCTGTGTTTGGTTCGGACTGCGTTCTCACCTGCAGCGAACCGCCCCATGGTAAAAATGGAATCGGACCGATACCACCCTTTTTGAGTGAACCACGGTGTGTTGTTCAGTGTGCTCCCGAGTGCAGATAGCGTGTCCACAACAGTCCAAACTAACGGACCTAAGGGTGAAAACAAGCTCTAAACCAATCTGGTATGAAAGCCCCCTAAAAGTCTACCTCCCTTTAATGAAAATAAGCCCACACACACACACAGAAAACGTCGGAACTCAAAGTAATTACGTGTATCCCCAAAAGGACACTGGCATAGTGAGACTGATAGCTGCTTAAGAGTCTAGCCTAATTCCAAATGGTAGAAACAAAAACTCCCTAATTAATAGAGCAAAAAAACTCTGACAGAGGAGTCTAAAGGAGTAGGGAGACCCATCAACATGGACTCGGAGAGCTGACCAATGAGATGCATGGAGCTGGCTGACGGAAATAACATGGTCCCTGTGGCATCCCGGAACCACAGCTCGTTAATACAACTTTAATCTGATTCACAACGGGACGCTGGGAACAGCCGGACACCTTTAACGACTTTCTACTGTACACCACCGGAAAGAGAGGGATAACATGGGTCCAGAATGAGAAAGAGTAACACCAATTTGAAGGACAGAAAGAGAGAGACATATAGAGAACGACAGATAGAGACGAGAGGAGAACAGGAGAGGCTGAGTGACATCAGCTGTAGGATACAGTAAGCAAATTGAGCTGAATGCATGACACTAAATGCAACAAAATCAAAACAATAACTAATTTACAGACTGCATTTACAGTTTCACAATTTAACTCTGCCTTGTAAGCCTCATTGTAAGCTGTCTTAAGCCTACTGTCCTATAGGCATGGCTACACAACACAGCAACGAACAGAGCACAGAATATCACAACAAATGGTCGAGTCCCCTATATGGAAAAATCTGAGCACCAGTACTATTTTGAGCAGCGCATCCCGTGTGTACTTCATAAAATATGCACAAGGTATGAAAACGCGTGGGATACAGTGAAATGTAGCCTGTCATACCAACAAGGCATCACAGAACCGCACGCCTAAAATAGCAATGCCATTATTTCAATAGCCTATATAATAAACAAATCATATCTAAGCATGACTACAGAACATGACTAAATCATCTCCAAATTGTGTTTACTTACGAGAGGACGCCTGCGGTGGAAAAGCCAGTAAAACTGGTGAAATAAAAGCAGTCTTTCCAGATGCGGACTGGGTGAGAGCAGCCCACTTCAGTGACCGCTCACTCACTGGCGCGCTCTGTTAAATGCGCGCGCTCCCACTCGCCTGCTCTGTTAAATGCGCGCGCTCCCACTCGCCTGCTCTGTTAAATGCGCGCGCTCCCACTCGCCTGCTCTGTTAAATGCGCGCCGCCGACCGAGCTGGAATACATCTGCCGTGCTGTGCGCTTATGACTTTGAAACCTGATTTATTCGTGCATTACATTGCGTTTCAGAGTTGACTCGTTCAAATAGGATGCCGTTTGGTTTGCAGTGCTTTTCAAAGCAGATGTGTCATCACGTGTGCGTGACCGCGGGTGGCGTGCAAAATACAGCAGACACACACGAGTTAACAGGCTCCTCTCAATGTAAACTATAGGCCTAATCGTTTACAGCTATATGAACATTACATGGGAACATAATCACATCTAGTGCACGTGTCTACTGAGGTCACATAATAAGGGAAGCCTACAGCCTGCTTCAAAGCTAGGTATATATAGATATATAATTAACTTAATGCTGGGATGTTCCTCTCCAAATCTAGGCCTATATCATTAATTTAATGCTTGATGTTCCTCTAGACTCCCATTCAACATGTATTTATACCAGGCTATGATATGTGGTAGTAGAACAGTACACACGTGTGTAACTGGGTAACAAGAGCCTGGAGAGACCCTGAAGTTCAACCACAAGTCAGGGTTCTTTCTAATAGGAAGCAGACAATGGTTGTGGAGGGGCTAATCTGCTTCCCCCAGCTTAGTGCTGTTATTCAGGCCTGGAGGAGAGGAGGGGCAGTGGTGATGGGGAGGGGAGGAGGGGGGACGCCAGGCCACAATGGCTCCAGAGAGAGAGGACCATTTTAGTGTACGTGTGTGGGGAGGGGACAGGACTCCAGATTAAACCAGGCTCATCACTACATATCCTCTCCACACAGATAGCTGTTTTGAACCCTGCTGGGGCTCCTCAATAGGTTTAAATAGCAGAGGAAAACAACCAACCTGGCATGGTTCAAAAACCAACTAGAATTGTAGCACAACTCAAATTGGTGCTACAACTAGAATTTCTCCCCTTTGTGGAAGCCAGGTGAATTGTAACAGCAATAGGCTGCATTCAAAACCAATCTCCCCCCATCCCATTTTCCCATAACATGGTGGAGATACAAGGGAAGGAGGGATGTGGGAGGATGAACAATACCCATTGGCAGTGAAGAGGTAAGATGAGGACAGGAGAATGGAAAAGTCCACTAGATCCACCCTGCATCAACTGTCCAGGAAACAACAGAGGGCATGCGTTTGAAGTCTAAATCCATGGGTGCGTCCCAAACGGCACGCTATTTCCAATATAGTGCACTACTTTTGACCAGGGCAGATAGGGAGCCATTTGGAACGCAAACCATTTCAGTCAAATCCAGTGTGAGCCACAATATCAGAGAGCGAGAGCGAGAGAGAGAGAGGGGGTGCCACAGGGTTCAATCCTCGGGCCGACTCTTTTCTCTGTATATATCAATGATGTTGCTCTTGCTGCGGGCGATTCCCTGATCCACCTCTACGCAGACGACACCATTCTATATACTTCCGGCCCGTCCTTGGACACTGTGCTATCTAACCTCCAAACGAGCTTCAATGCCATACAACACTCCTTCCGTGGCCTCCAACTGCTCTTAAACGCTAGTAAAACCAAATGCATGCTTTTCAACCGTTCGCTACCTGCACCCGCACGCCTGACCAGCATCACCACCCTGGATGGTTCCGACCTTGAATATGTGGACATCTATAAGTACCTAGGTGTCTGGCTAGACTGTAAACTCTCCTTCCAGACTCATATCAAACATCTCCAATCGAAAATCAAATCTAGAGTCGGCTTTCTATTCCGAAACAAAGCCTCCTTCACTCACGCCGCCAAACTTACCCTAGTAAAAACGGACTATCCTACCAATCCTCGACTTCGGCGATGTCATCTACAAAATTGCTTCCAACACTCTACTCAGCAAACTGGATGCAGTTTATGACAGTGCCATCCGTTTTGTCACTAAAGCACCTTATACCACCCACCACTGCGACCTGTATGCTCTAGTCGGCTGGCCCTCGCTACATATTCGTCGCCAGACCCACTGGCTCTAGGTCATCTACAAGTCCATGCTAGGTAAAGCTCCGCCTTATCTCAGTTCACTGGTCACGATGGCAACACCCATCCGTAGCACGCGCTCCAGCAGGTGTATCTCACTGATCATCCCTAAAGCCAACACCTCATTTGGCCGCCTTTTGTTCCAGTTCTCTGCTGCCTGTGACTGGAACGAATTGCAAAAATCGCTGAAGTTGGAGACTTTTATCTCCCTCACCAACTTCAAACATCTGCTATCTGAGCAGCTAACCGATCGCTGCAGCTGTACATAGTCTATCGGTAAATAGCCCACCCATTTTTACCTACCTCATCCCCATACTGTTTTGATTTATTTACTTTTCTGCTCTTTTGCACACCAATATCTCTACCTGTACATGACCATCTGATCATTTATCACTCCAGTGTTAATCTGCAAAATTGTAATTATTCGCCTACCTCCTCATGCCTTTTGCACACAATGTATATAGACTCCCCTTTTTTTCTACTGTGTTATTGACTTGTTAATTGTTTACTCCATGTGTAACTCTGTAGTCTGTTAACACTGATATACTTTATCTTGGCCAGGTCGCAGTTGCAAATGAGAACTTGTTCTCAACTAGCCTACGCGGTTAAATAAAGGTGAAATAAAATTTAAAAAATGAGAGAGAGGTTAAGGATTTGAGAGCTGGCTAGCTGAGGAAAGCTGATATTGTCAAATGGACCCAGGGAAGAGAGCTACAGTGTTGGGCTCCATAGTGCATGTGAGCTCGTATTGGATAGACAAGGAACTCTCCTGTCCAAAAACTCTAAATCAACACTAACTGTATTTGTTCATCCCCAGAGGCAGCGCCCACCGGATGTATGGTACTTGATTTGAAAAACGTCTCCGCAGTATTTTATCAAGTGAATGCCGACAGCTGAAACTCCGCAATCTCCTGCTCTCTCTTTGCTGATAAGTGAAACAATCTTTTAAGCAGAATATTTTGGGACGCAGCCATCTGTATGCAGAGACCAAGTAAGCAGAGACCGACACACTTGCAAAAGTGCGCACGCACACACAAACAGACAGACAGGCGTAAGCACTCACCCACGCATGCGTGTGCACCCACCGTGACGGGGAGATAAAGGAGTGAATCAATGACAACTCAAGAGCCTATGGGCGTTGGAGATGAAGTGTGTGTTCTCCAGACCAGATGTGTGTGTATTATCATATCTAGGCTCTCTGGTCTCTGCTGCTGTGTGCCAGTCAGCAAGTGGTAAAGGAGACAGAGTTAACAAAGACCTCTTCCACCCTGCTGTCTTCTCTCCTCTCCCCACTATAACTGTCACAAAGAGATTACGGAAGTTTTCCTATAAAACCTAAAATAGTTACATAATTGGGCCGACCACATTTCCTGTTCCATTTTTAAGGCGCTGCGATAAACTGCAACGCTTTCGAAAAGTTCCATAAAAAAAGTTGTACTTTAACTTATCTAATGTGATTTTGAGTTTGAGCCTGTAAAACCCAATGCCCTTAACCTTACTGCTAGTGTGTCCTGTAGGTCAGTGTTCCCCAACCCTGCTCCTCCAGTACCCCCAACAGTACACATGCTTATTGTACCCCCTGGACAAACACACCTGATTCAACTGGTCAACTAATCATCAAGCCCTTAATGAGCTGAATGAGGTGTGTTTGTCCAGGCCTATAACTAACCTGTGTACTGGAGGACCAGGGTTGGGAAACACTGCTGTAGGCAACCTTAATCCAGACTCTAGAGCAGAGCAGATACCGTATTTAATGAGGGAGGGACGGACAGACGGGTGGGCGGACGGACGGAGACAGAGGAAGAGAGAGATGGGGAGGCAGACAGACAGATGGACAGACAGACGGGGAGACAGACAGAGAAAGAGAAGGGGAGACAGACAGACAGACAGGAGACAGGAACAGACAGACAGACAAGGAGACAGACAGACAGACAGACAAGGAGACAGACAGACAGACAGACAAGGAGACAGACAGACAGACAGACAGACAGACAGACAGACAGACAGACAGACAGACAGACAGACAGACAGACAGACAGACAGACAGACAGACAGACAGACAGACAGACAGACAGACAGACAGACAGACAGACAGACAGACAGACAGACAGACAGACAGACAGACAGACAGACAGACAGACAGACAGACAGACAGACAGACAGACAGACAGACAGACAGACAGACAGACAGACAGACAGACAGACAGACAGACAGACAGACAGACAGACAGACACAGACAGACAGACAGACAGACAGACAGACAGACAGACAGACAGACAGACAGACAGACAGACAGACAGACAGACAGACAGACAGACAGACAGACAGACAGACAGACAGACAGACAGACAGACAGACAGACAGACAGACAGACAGACAGACAGACAGACAGACAGACAGACAGACAGACAGACAGACAGACAGACAGACAGACAGACAGACAGACAGACAGACAGACAGACAGACAGACAGACAGACAGACAGACAGACAGACAGACAGACAGACAGACAGACAGACAGACAGACAGACAGAAGACAGACAGACAGACAGACAGACAGACAGACAGACAGACAGACAGACAGACAGACAGACAGACAGACAGACAGACAGACAGACAGACAGACAGACAGACAGACAGACAGACAGACAGACAGACAGACAGACAGACAGACAGACAGACAGACAGACAGACAGACAGACAGACAGACAGACAGACAGACAGACAGACAGACAGACAGACAGACAGACAGACAGACAGACAGACAGACAGACAGACAGACAGACAGACAGACAGACAGACAGACAGACAGACAGACAGACAGACAGACAGACAGACAGACAGACAGACAGACAGACAGACAGACAGACAGACAGACAGACAGACAGACAGACAGACAGACAAGACAGACAGACAGACAGACAGACGACAGACAGACAGACAGACAGACAGACAGACAGACAGACAGACAGACAGACAGACAGACAGACAGACAGACAGACAGACAGACAGACAATGGGGAGCTTGGACAGACAGACGGGCAGAGAGATGGGGAGACAGGCGGGGAGACAGACAGACAGATGGGCAGACAGACAGATTGACAGACAGACGGGCAGACAGAGAGACGGGGAGACAGACAGACAGAGAGAGATGGGGAGACAGAGAGAGATGGGGAGACAGACAGAGAGACAGAGAGAGATGGGGAGACAGACAGACAGATGGACAGACAGACGGGGAGACAGACAGAGAAAGAGAAGGGGAGACAGACAGAGAAAGAGAAGGGGAGACAGACAGACAAAGACACAGACGGGGAGACAGACAGGGAGACAGACAGACAGAGAGATGGGGAGAGAGACAGAGAGACTGGGGGGCAGACAGACAGAGAGATGGGGAGACCGAGAGAGAGACGGGGAGACAGAGACGGGGAGACAGACAGAGACATACAGAGAGACGGGGAGACAAACAGACGGGGACAGAGACGGGGAGCCAGACAAGGAGAGACAGGGAGACAGACGGGGAGACAGACAGACAGCGAGAGAGAAGGGGAGACAGAGATGGGGAAACAGAGATGGGGAAAGAGAGAGAGACTGGGGAGCAGAGACTGGGGAGCAGACAGACAGGGAGACAGACAGACAGATGGGGAAACAGACAGAGAGACTGGGGGGCATACAGAGAGAGAGATGGGGAGACCGAGAGAGAGACGGGGAGACAGACAGACAAACAGACAGAGAGATGGGGAGACAGACAGGGAGACAGACAGGGAGACAGACGGGGAGACTACAGTCCCAAATGGTACCCTATTTAGTTCACTACTTTTGACCTGAGCCCTATGCTGGTCCTGGTCACAATGAGTGCACTATGTTGAGAATAGTGGGCCATGTGGACACACAGGGAGTTACTCTCCTGTCATAGTGATACTTACTAGGGAATTTTAACAGGCTTGTAGAGGAGTGGGGAGGGCAACAACACAAGGGTCCGTCATTGAAACATGCACCCTGCTTGTTACCCTCAGACAGAGGTCTTTAATGAAGCCATTATAAACAGTATTTTCATTAGAGGACTAGCATTAGCAGCAGGGGTAAACACTGATAGGCAATGGCTGAGTTACGGTAAAGGGCTTGCGACGAGAGGCTGTATGAGGTTGATAAGATACACACACTGTTAAACCCCCCCCCCCCCCCCCCCCGCGTACACACACGTCAGACTACTCTGCTCTTCACAAACATGGCTGGCCTGTTTGGTCACATGTTTGAGGCAGGTTGCCGGGGCAACAGGTGAGAGCGGGTCCACAGTGCAGCAGTGTGACATTTACTGTGTCCTTCAGCAGAGGGAGGGAGGAGAGAAAGAGGAAAGAGAGGAAGTAGGGATGGCTTGGGAGGATGGTTGACGTAAGAGGGGGGGGAGAAGATGGGGAAGCGGGGGGGATGGATTGAGGGAAGGAGGAGAGGAAAGGATGGGGGAGACCATAAGAAGATTGAGGGTGGCAGGTGGGTGGATGGAGGTAGGAGGGGAAGGATAGCAGGCAGGGTTGGCTGTTCTGCTCCACTGGAGCCTAGCAGTGGATGTGGTAGTCAGACAAAAAGAGAGAGAGATAGAAGGGGGGCGAGAGAGAGAGAAGGAGAAAGAAAGTTGGAGGGAGAAAGCAGGGTTTTTTCTGGATTATAAAGGGGTTTAGGTAGTGGGCATGGAAAGAGGCAATGGGTGGATCGTAGAGACAATTTGAGGCCTCCATCTTTGCGGTGTAGAGAAATGTTTGAATATTTAAGCCAATTTCCTGCAATTCTATACATTTCTCCATGGAGCTGAGAGGAATTGTTTGTTTTAAATATAATTACCTGCAATTCTATGCATTTTGACATGGCTAATGCTGTGTTCTTTTGCTCAGACATAATAAAATCAATACAACTCAATTATTTTTGGTCATGCATACATGCATACATACATACATACATACTAGAGGTCGACTGATCAATCGGAATGGCCGATTAATTAGGGCCGATTTCAAGTTTTCATAACAAATCGGAAATGGTTCATTTTGGACGACAAAGTTGTTGTTTTTTACACCTTTATTTAATATTTATGTAACTGGGCAAGTCAGTTAAAGAACACATTCTTATTTACAATGATGGCCTAGGAACGGTGGGTTAACTGCCTTGTTCAGAGGCAGAACGACAGATTTTTACCTTGTCAGCTCAGGGATTGCAACCTTACAGTTATCTTGCAACCTTACAGTTAACTAGTCCAACGCTCTAACCACCTGCCTCACGAGGAGCCCGCCTATTACGCAAATGCAGTAAGAAGCAAAGGTAAGTTGCTAGCTAGCATTAAACTTAATCAATCATAATCACTGGTTATAACTACACATGGTTGATGATATTACTAGTTTATCTAGCATGTCCTGCGTTGCGTATAATCGATGCAGTGTGCATTCGCGAAAAAGGACTATTGTTGCTCCAACGTGTACCTAACCATAAACATCAATGCCTTTCTTAAAATCAATACACAGAAGTATATATTTTTAAACCTGCATATTTAGCTAAAAGAAATCCAGGTTAGCAGGCAATATTAACCAGGTGAAATTGTGTCATTTCTCTTGCGTTCATTGCATGCAGAGTCAGTATGCAACAGTTTGGGCCGCCTGGCTCATTGCGAACTAATTTGCCAGAAATGTATGTAATTATGACATAACATTGAAGGTTGTGCAATGTAACAGGAATATTTAGACTGATGGATGCCACCCGTTAGATAAAATACGGAACGGTTCCGTATTTCACTGAAAGAATAAATGTTTTGTTTTCGAGATGATAGTTTCCGGATTCGACCATATTAATGACCTAAGGCTCGTATTTCTGTGTGTTATTATGTTATAATTAAGTCTATGATTTGATAGAGCAGTCTGACTGAGCGATGGTGGGCACCAAACAGGCTCATAAGCATTCATTCAAACAGCACTTTCGTGCGTTTTGCCAGCTGCTCTGCTGTTTAAGAATTCAAGCCTATCAACTCCCGAGATTAGGCTGGTGTAACGATGTGATGTGACATGGCTAGCTAGTTAGCGGGGTGTGCACTAATAGCGTTTCAAATGTCACTCGCTCTGAGACTTGGAGTAGTTGTTCCCCTTGCTCTGCATGGGTAACGCTGCTTTGAGGGTGGTTGTTGTCGATGTTTTCCCAGCCCAGGTAGGAGCGAGGAGAGGGACGGAAGCTATACTGTTACACTGGCAATACTAAAGTGCCTATAAGAACATCCAATAGCCAAAGGTATATGAAATACAAATGGTATAGAGAGAAATAGTCCTATAATTCCTATAATAACTACAACCTAAAACTTCTTACCTGGGAATATTGAAGACTCAGGTTAAAAGGAACCACCAGCTTTCAGCTTTCTTACATGGCACATATTGCACTTTTACTTTCTTCTCCAAAACATTGTTTTTGCATTATTTAAACCAAATTGAACATGATTCATTATTTATTTGAGGCTAAATGGATTTTTATTGATGCATTATATTAAGTTAAAATAAGTGTTCATTCAGTATTGTTGTAATTGTCATTATTGCAAATACATTTTAAAAATAGGCCGATTAATCGGTATCGGCTTTTTTTTTGGTCCTCCAATAATCGGTATTGAAAAATCATAATCGGTCGACCTCTAACACACACACACACACACACACACACACACACACACACACACACACACACACACACACACACACACACACACACACACACACACACACACACACACACACACACACACACACACACACACACACACACACACACACACGTCCATTATCTCTTCTACATACTTTATAACTGGTTTTAGTGGTTTAGTTTACACTGAAAAAGTTTTTCAATCCTGAAATGTAGACTGCTATTAAAAACCGCCCAAGGATTTCAATAGCAGGAAAATCCCTGGAAATGGAGGGGGGTTGGAGGGGAGGAGAGAGAAAGCCATAGGTCCTCAATGCCACCAGTGTTACAGCAGCACAACACAGTGTAGCTGAACCGAGACCCAACACGTCCATAAGAGTTATTGTCATACACCCTCTCAGCCAGGGCCTGCATGGGGTATTGCATCCCCATTCATAAGCTGCACTGGGAGGGGACAGAAAGACTAAGACGTGCAGTAAAATGACACCATATGTTTAAGATTTGCACCAAAACGCTCTCAGTGTGACCAGAAATATGCCATTTCAAATAAAATAAATATATTTAGTAGACTTCACTGACGACTAGTCCATATGTGCTGAAACATACCCAAAGGAACACTGAGTCGAAACAGCCGTTTCTTTCAGAATATCATTACTGAAACTCTAAGCAAACACTTCCAGAATAAAGCAGGACTTTTCTTCTCACTGTCTCCAACGGTACATTTTAGTGTGAATAATTCATTAAGGACTTCACTGGTAATGCAAACATCAACAGTGGGTCTCCCAGGACTAAACAAAATGACACATTAATATTTGATACAGACCTCAAAATAACAGCAGAGACAGCATAATGTTTGTACGAGGAAGGGAGGGGAGTGGGATATGATACACTGTAAAGGGCTTTGAACATGTCAATACCATGGGTCTGCACGGTCTCTCTGTGATGTCACTTCCTGTTTCCTGTGGGCATCCAGGTGTAGGTAGAGAGAGACAGCTGAGTGGGCTGGCATGAGGCAGGAGGACAGGTTGCTAGCTAGAGTACAGCATGAATCATAACATTGTGATGACTAGGTTTGTTCCATCCCCATTCTATAGGCTGGGGTACAGTTTGTTATACGTCTACAGTTCTATCAGTCACACTTGAGCTCATTGATGGGATGTACGGGTAACTGCCAAAATAAAAGGAAACACTTGAGTAAATGAGGGATACAAAACATATTGAAAGCAGGTGCTTCCTGTTAATTAAGCAATTATCATCCCACCATGCTTAGAGTCATGTATTAAAAATGCCCAGTTGACCATTACCTTGGCTAATATACCTAGAAGAGATCTCAGTGACCTTTAAAGAGGAGTCTCAAAGGAGCTCTCTGTGTGTGTGTGTGTGTGTGTGTGTGTGTGTGTGTGTGTGTGTGTGTGTGTGTGTGTCTAGGAATGGTGTTGCAACCCACCAACAGAATTCCAGACGCTTGTAGAATCTATGCCAAGGCACATTGAAGCTGTTCTGGCTCGTGGTGCCCCAATGCCATAGAAGACACTTTGTTGGTGTTTCCTTTATTTTGGCAGTTACCTGTATATGGATGTTGTTAATGTGCCAAACATGGCTGGGAATGGCAAGCACGACATGTTGGTCTGCTACAGATGCAACTGCCATACTCTAGAAGGCCACGAGAAGACGGGATCGTTTGAATGCAGTATTTCTGTAGTGAAACTGGGGCATGGAACGGTTGTGTGTCTAGTCTACTAACCACCATATACAGAGGTGCACAGACAGAGAGAGATTTACCTCAGATTACACAGACCCACAAAGAATTGGAAAACAAATCCAATTTTGATAAACTCCCATATCTACTGGGTGAAATAGCACAGTGTGCCATCACAGCAGCTATGTTTGTGACCTGGTGCCACAAGAAAAGGGCAACCAGTGAAGAAGAAACACCATTGTAAATACAACCCATATTTATGTTAATTACTTTTATTTTTGTACTTTAACTATTTTCATCATTACAACACTGTATATATACATACAACAAACACTGTATATATACATACGACATACAACAAACACTGTATATAGACATACGACATACATACGACACTGTATATAGACATACAACACTGTATATAGACATACGACATACAACACTGTATATAGACATACAACACTGTATATAGACATACGACATACAACACTGTATATAGACATACAACACTGTATATAGACATACGGTATATAGACATACGACATACAACACGGTATATAGACATACAACATGGTATATAGACATACAACACTGTATATAGACATACAACACTGTATATATACATACGACATACAACACTGAATATAGACATACGACACTGTATATAGACATACGACACTGTATATAGACATACGACACTGTATGTAGACGTACAATATATAGACGTACGACACTGTATATATACATACGACACTGTATATAGACATACAACACTGTATATATACATACATACAACACTGTATATATACATACATACATACAACACAGTATATATACATACATACATACAACACAGTATATATACATACATACAACACTGTATATAGACATACGACACTGTATATATACATACGACACTGTATATATACATACGACACTGTATATATACATACAACACTGCATATAGACATACGACACTGCATATAGACATACGACATACAACACTGTATATAGACATACGACACTGTATATAGACATACGACACTGTATATAGACATACAACACTGTATATAGACATACAACACTGTATATATACATACAACACTGTATATATACATACAACACTGTATATAGACATACGACACTGTATATAGACATACGACACTGTATATAGACATACGACACTGTATATATACATACGACATACAACACTGTATATAAACATACGACACTGTATATTAACATACAACACTGTATATACACATACGACACTGTATATAGACATACGACACTGTATATAGACATACGACATACAACACTGTATATAGACATACAACACGGTATATAGACATACAACATACAACACTGTATATAGACATACGACACTGTATATATACACATACAACATACGACACTGTGTATAGACATACGACACTGTGTATAGACATACGACACTGTATATAGACATACGACACTGTATATAGACATACAACACTGTATATATACATACGACATACAACACTGTATATAGACATACAACACTGTATATAGACATACGACATACAACACTGTATATAGACATACAACACTGTATATATACATACGACACTGTATATAGACATACGACATTTCTTTCTTCTTTCGTGAGCAATGTTTCACTTTTGTTTAATATCTATTTCACTTGTTTTGGCAATGTTAATAATAATAATAATAATATATAAAAATAATAATAATATGTTTCCCATGCCAATAAAGCCCTTAAATTAAAATTGAGAGAGAGAGAGAAACAGGCAGAAGTTTACAGAGAGGGAATGAAATATGGAAACCAGTGGGCAGATAGCTGCCTTTCTCTCTCTCCATCTCTCCTCTCCTACGCAGTGTGATTGCATACCTCCCTCTCTCTACCTGGCAGTGTGAGTCTTGCTGTATAATTCACAAACAGCAGCCAGGTCACTAATTTCACTCTCTGTAGCAGAGTAGATATGTCAGGTTGTAGTCGTGTTCATAGTATCCACAAGCAGCCCCTGTGTGTGTGTGTGTGTGTCTTTGTCCTGGATGTGTGTGGATAAATGACAGCGAGAGAGGAGAGTGGCGTGGTTGGGTCAGGGTGAGAGAGAGCCACATCCACCATCATTACACAGACATTTTATGTCACTGGAAGGGAGAGAGGCTCTAATCAAACCTCAATCACTAATACCTGGAAGAGCATGTATGCTCCGCTGGGCTGGCTTTCCCCACTAATGTGACCTCATCAGGCGCACACGTGTGCGTGCAAGCGTGTGTGTGTGTGTGTCTGTGTGTATAGCCTCTGTAAAGTTCCAGCCTCTCGGTGTCCCCTGAGAGTTGTCTCTCAGACGAGGCAGAAGAGAGGATGTTGCTGTCATTTTAAACATCCTGTTTAAAGCATAGAGCTCTAGCAGCAAGGCATTCATCTTCAGATGACACATCTCGGTCCACTGATGCTGCATACACTTAGCATATCTCAGGTGACATATTACCGCAGGCTAAATCAGTGGTAAAAACCCAGCATTTTGTAATGACAGTCTGCCATTGGCACGTTGATGTTGTCATTTTGTTTTCAGGCCAGAACACATTGTATTGATCAATGCAGACTGAAACAAAATACTAATGTACAACAACATGAATGAACCTCAATATATAAAGCACAATACATCAATGTAATGTGCAATAGAACATGCTGTAAAATGTGTAAAGTCGTAATGGATCACGGATGACTATCAAATCTGCTTCCAGTGCGTCCTGAAACGGAAGGCAATCTCATGTCACGAAGGAGACAGTCTGACAACCATTGTTCGGGAGAAAGACTTTGTGAGCTAAAAAGGCCAGGAGTGATGAATCAGATTCACTGTCAGTCATACAATGACCACTCACTCTAACTACTGTTTGCAGATATGTTTTCCACATGACTGCTCTGCTGCTGAACTGGTGCCGTGTGTGTGTGTACGTGCCTCTATCCGTCTGCCTGCCTGTCTGTAGCACCTCTTGGTGAGACTACAGGAAAATACCAGTTTCCAACCATAGAACGTATCACTAAGAGTCGAAGCAGACAGTCACATCCTTACAAATGGATCTGAGAGCATTATGAGTCTAGACTCATCTCGGTGAATGTGCTAGTGTATAATACAATTGCCTGGGAGGACAAAAAAAAAAACACCCTCACTATAATTGAGTCTCCCGCACATTAAAATGTCAGAGAGAAAGGACAGGGAACAGGCTCATCGACAGAGAGTGGGATGAAATAATGAGGGAGGAGAAGGGGATGAAGCTCATTATGAGTTTAAGAAACGGGTCGCCTGACCTTAATCGTAAACAGCGAGTTTGCGGTGAGTAAGATGTTGCTAGGGGCAACCAGGCCATTCAAGCTCAGTGTCTGAGTCTCAGATAGTTTGGAGTAGTATAGAGCACTACTTTGATAAGTAGGGATAAATGGTTTGAGTCGAAAGTAGTGCACTATATGGGAAATAGGCACTCAAAAGTGGATAACTATATGGGAATGTCATTTGACATACCCGTGTATTTTCCCTTCTTCATGCAGTACCTCTATACTGCTCCAACTGGAATCCTGAATTTTGGTTCTACAGCCAGGAAGAGTCATGCTATGCTGAACTGATCCCCTCAAGAATTCCACAAGAGAAGAAATGCTGTTGAGAGGGGAGGTGCCAAGGGGAGGGGGAAGAGGAATAGTGGTGCGTGTAATGAAGGCATGGGATTAGATGCATGTTGTGATTCAGCTGCACGACATCAGAGAGAGAGAGAGATGCTTCGTTACCAAATCCAATAAGATGAAGGTGACAGACAAGCTGACTGAGTAGAGATTCCACCCAGCTGATTCTTGCTACCTATACTAGTTCTACTGATTGTCAGGCTCTGTCACAATGCACATGGGGAAATTCAAAAAAACTCTCAGTCAAGTGAATCAGACAGCAGCGGTTAAAGCTCTCTTGCCTGACAGAGCTTTCAGAGACCTTATGCCCCTCATACACACAGCTGGCCTGGAGGAGACACACACGCGCACACACACACACACGGCAATGAGATTCTGCATGCTCTAACTGCCTCTCTGTCAGTCAGAATCAGGCCCAGTGGTTAGATTACATAACTACATCCTCACGAGTGTGTGTGTGTGTGTGTGTGTGTGTGTGTGTGTGTGTGTGTGTGTGTGCGTGCGTATGCATAACTAGACATCCTCCCGGCTGTATGCACGGCTGAAAGACCATGGGAATAACCACTCCGAGCTAAAAATCCACTCTCTTTTTGCCATTCTGTTGCCTGAATAGGTTTGAGACTGGAGAAGTACGGACATGAAAAAAGGACACTTGGATCAATTCTCTCTCGTGTCTGTAAAAGGAAAAAATGTAAATGTTCCCTGTCTGTTCTGTTTAAAAGCACGCTGACACCCAGGCTCAAGGTGTAGACACGGCGAAGTCTCCTTATATTTGAGTGTAAAGACCTCAGCCAAGAGGTCTGGACCTTTATGGCAGGCACAAGGAGGACATTGCTGCTTGCTGGTTCAAGCCCCTCTCCGGCCGTTCCCCCTGAATCGCTACAATGGTACGGCTATTGCCTTCCCTCGTCGTTGTGAGTAATGTTGACTGGATGAGAGACAGAAGTGTCTGCAACTCGGGATTACATTCACAGCTCTGTTAAGGCTGTTACGACTGAACGCCAGGCTCTCTCTCCAACCCACACAATATAATAGCTGTCCTGCAATAAACCCCTCTGTTTGGACTATCAATCATCACCAAGCGACAGCAGGTTCTGGTTCCTATTGTTTTATATCTGGTGAGGTCAGCCCATGTAAGATCCTTTCTCCTCACACCGGAGTCACACACACACACAGAGACAGATCAACTGTCAAATTAATAATACCCGTTTGATGTTTCGGTGTGTGTGTGTGTGTGTGTGTGTGTGGTGACCAACACATCCAAGTGTAATGGAAAAACAGCATTATCATAGCATAACATTATCACAACATTATCATAGCATAACATTATCATAGTAATACACAGTCCAGCATTGTAATGGATGGATTATAATGCTAATGCATAATGGATAATATGTAAATGGTTATTTTCCAGGTGTTCAAAGTGCTTTATATTGTACGGGCCACAATGTTAATCAGATAGTATGAGAATACAAGGCAAAGAGAGAACTGAGACAGAGACAAATGGTAATAAAATGAAACCTTGCACTTGTTTCTCATTATGTAAATGTTTCAGCCAATTATCAGCCACAATCAGACCTGCCTGCAGTCCCCATGACTATGGACCAAACACGTGTGTGTGTCTCTTTCTCTTCTGTGTGCGTGCATGTGCACACAAGTACGTGCGTACATGAGGACAACTGCATACTACGAAGTGGAAGAAGGATAACTGTGAGCCAGCCAGCCAACCAACTATCCTTCTCCTAAAATCAGAGACATTTTTTCCTTCCCGCCTAGACCCAGGGGATATATCAGACAGGGTAGTGAACGGCCCGGAACCTTTTATTCTGGCTATAACAAATCCCAGGCAAATAACGTTTCAAAGAGGAACCGCTATGCCTCCGTATCATTATGCAGGAGTTAGCAGCCATGCTGCGTTCACCTTGACAGCTTGTGTGTGTGTGTGTGTGTGTGTGTGTGTGTGTGTGTGTGTGTGTGTGTGTGTGTGTGTGTGTGTGTGTGTGTGTGTGTGTGTGTGTGTGTGTCATCTTGGCCATGTTCTGTTATAATCTCCACCCGGCACAGCCAGAAGAGGACTGGCCACCCCTCATAGCCTGGTTCCTCTCTACGTTTCTTCCTAGGTTTTGTTTTTCCTAGCCACCGTGCTTCTACACCTATATCGCTTGCTGTTTGGGGTTTTAGGCTGGGTTTCTGCACAGCACTTTGAGATATCAGCTGATGTACGAAGGGCTATATAAATACATTTGATTTGTGTATGTGTGTGTGCTAGCCCAGTCATCTTCCTTCCATAACATCACAGCTGGGCTCTCAGTGTGTGCGTTGGTACATTTGTGAGTGTGTGTTTTTGTGTGTGCTTAGCTAGCAGTCTCCTTCCTCAGCAGCTAAGAGCAGCTCTCGGATCATCAGAGACACAGGTCCCTTGCTTCTGAAACGTACCACACAGTGTCACTGTGGGCAAACATGAGAGAGGAAACTAAAGAAACGGGAGAGGAGGTAAACATGAGAGGGGAAACTAAAGAAACGGGAGTGGAGGCAAACATGAGAGAGGAAACTAAAGAAACGGGAGAGGAGGGAAACATGAGGAGGAAAACATGAGAGGGGAAACTAAAGAAACGGGAGAGGAGGAAAACATGAGAGAGGAAACTAAAGAAACGGGAGAGGAGGAAAACATGAGAGGAAACTAAAGAAACGGGAGAGGAGGGAAACATGAGGAGGAAAACATGAGAGGGGAAACTAAAGAAACGGGAGAGGAGGAAAACATGAGAGAGGAAACTAAAGAAACGGGAGAGGAGGAAAACATGAGAGGAAACTAAAGAAACGGGAGAGGAGGGAAACATGAGAGAGGAAACTAAAGAAACGGGAGAGGAGGAAAACATGAGAGGGGAAACTAAAGAAACGGGAGTGGAGGCAAACATGAGAGAGGAAACTAAAGAAACGGGAGAGGAGGGAAACATGAGGAGGAAAACATGAGAGGGGAAACTAAAGAAACGGGAGAGGAGGAAAACATGAGAGAGGGAACTAAAGAAATGGGAGAGGAGGAAAACATGAGAGAGGAAACTAAAGAAACGAGAGAGGAGGAAAACATGAGAGAGGAAACTAAAGAAACGGGAGAGGAGGCCAACATGAGGAAAATAAAGAAAAGGGAGAGGAGGAAAACATGAGAGGGGAAACTAAAGAAAAGGGAGAGGAGGAAAACATGAGAGGGGAAACTAAAGAAAAGGGAGAGGAGGAAAACATGAGGAAAATAAAGAAATGGGAGAGGAGGAAAACATGAGAGGAAAATAAAGAAACGGGAGAGGAGGAAACATGAGGAAAATAAAGAAACGGGAGAGGAGGAAAACATGAGAGAGGTCAATAAAGAAAAGGGAGAGGAGGAAAACATGAGAGAGGAAAATAAAGAAAAGGGAGAGGAGGGAAACATGAGAGAGGAAACTAAAGAAACGGGAGAGGAGGAAAAAACATGAGAGAGGACAATAAAGAAAAGGGAGAGGAGGAAAACATGAGAGGGGAAACTAAAGAAAAGGGAGAGGAGGAAAACATGAGAGGGAAAACTAAAGAAAAGGGAGAGGAGGAAACATGAGAGGGGAAACTAAAGAAAAGGGAGAGGAGGAAAACATGAGAGGAAAATAAAGAAACGGGAGAGGAAAACATGAGAGGGGAAACTAAAGAAAAGGGAGAGGAGGAAAACATGAGGAAAATAAAGAAACGGGAGAGGAGGAAAACATGAGAGGAAAATAAAGAAACGGGAGAGGAGGACATGAGGAAAATAAAGAAACGGGAGAGGAGGAAAACATGAGGAAAATAAAGAAACGGGAGAGGAGGAAAACATGAGAGGAAAATAAAGAAACGGGAGAGGAGGAAAACATGAGAGGAAAATAAAGAAACGGGAGAGGAGGAAAACATGAGAGGAAACTAAAGAAACAGGAGAGGAGGAAAACATGAGAGGGGAAACTAAAGAAACGGGAGTGGAGGCAAACATGAGAGAGGAAACTAAAGAAACGGGAGAGGAGGAAAACATGAGGAGGAAAACATGAGAGGGGAAACTAAAGAAACGGGAGTGGAGGCAAACATGAGAGAGGAAACTAAAGAAACGGGAGAGGAGGAAAACATGAGAGAGGTCAATAAAGAAAAGGGAGAGGAGGAAAACATGAGAGAGGAAAATAAAGAAAAGGGAGAGGAGGGAAACATGAGAGAGGAAACTAAAGAAACGGGAGAGGAGGAAAAAACATGAGAGAGGACAATAAAGAAAAGGGAGAGGAGGAAAACATGAGAGGGGAAACTAAAGAAAAGGGAGAGGAGGAAAACATGAGAGGGAAAACTAAAGAAAAGGGAGAGGAGGAAACATGAGAGGGGAAACTAAAGAAAAGGGAGAGGAGGAAAACATGAGAGGAAAATAAAGAAACGGGAGAGGAAAACATGAGAGGGGAAACTAAAGAAAAGGGAGAGGAGGAAAACATGAGGAAAATAAAGAAACGGGAGAGGAGGAAAACATGAGAGGAAAATAAAGAAACGGGAGAGGAGGACATGAGGAAAATAAAGAAACGGGAGAGGAGGAAACATGAGGAAAATAAAGAAACGGGAGAGGAGGAAAACATGAGAGGAAAATAAAGAAACGGGAGAGGAGGAAAACATGAGAGGAAAATAAAGAAACGGGAGAGGAGGAAAACATGAGAGGAAACTAAAGAAACAGGAGAGGAGGAAAACATGAGAGGGGAAACTAAAGAAACGGGAGAGGAGGAAAACATGAGGAGGAAACTAAAGAAACGGGAGTGGAGGCAAACATGAGAGAGGAAACTAAATAAACGGGAGAGGAGGAAAACATGAGAGAGGAAACTAAGAAACGGGAGAGGAGGAAACATGAGGAGGAAAACATGAGGGGAAACAAAAAAAACGGGAGAGGAGAAAAACATGAGGAAAATAAAGAAAAGGGAGAGGAGGAAAACATGAGAGGAAACTAAAGAAACGGGAGAGGAGGGAAACATGAGGAGGAAAACATGAGAGGGGAAACTAAAGAAACGGGAGAGGAGGAAAACATGAGAGAGGAAACTAAAGAAACGGGAGAGGAGGAAAACATGAGAGGAAACTAAAGAAACGGGAGAGGAGGGAAACATGAGAGAGGAAACTAAAGAAACGGGAGAGGAGGAAAACATGAGAGGGGAAACTAAAGAAACGGGAGTGGAGGCAAACATGAGAGAGGAAACTAAAGAAACGGGAGAGGAGGGAAACATGAGGAGGAAAACATGAGAGGGGAAACTAAAGAAACGGGAGAGGAGGAAACATGAGAGAGGAAACTAAAGAAACGGGAGAGGAGGGAAACATGAGGAGGAAAACATGAGAGGGGAAACTAAAGAAACGGGAGAGGAGGGAAACATGAGGAGGAAAACATGAGAGGGGAAACTAAAGAAACGGGAGTGGAGGCAAACATGAGAGAGGAAACTAAAGAAACGGGAGAGGAGGGAAACATGAGGAGGAAAACATGAGAGGGGAAACTAAAGAAACGGGAGAGGAGGAAACATGAGAGAGGGAACTAAAGAAATGGGAGAGGAGGAAAACATGAGAGAGGAAACTAAAGAAACGGGAGAGGAGGAAACATGAGAGAGGAAACTAAAGAAACGGGAGAGGAGGACAACATGAGGAAATAAAGAAAGGGAGAGGAGGAAAACATGAGAGGGGAAACTAAAGAAAGGGAGAGGAGGAAACATGAGAGGGGAAACTAAAGAAAAGGGAGAGGAGGAAAACATGAGAGGGGAAACTAAAGAAAAGGGAGAGGAGGAAACATGAGAGGGGAAACTAAAGAAAAGGGAGAGGAGGAAAACATGAGGGGAAACTAAAGAAATGGGAGAGGAGGAAAACATGAGAGGGGAAACTAAAGAAAAGGGAGAGGAGGAAAACATGAGGAAAATAAAGAAATGGGAGAGGAGGAAAACATGAGAGAGATCAATAAAGAAAGGGAGAGGAGGAAAACATGAGAGAGGTAAATAAAGAAACGGGAGAGGAGGAAACATGAGAGAGGAAACTAAAGAAACGGGAGAGGAGGAAAAAACATGAGAGAGGACAATAAAGAAAGGGAGAGGAGGAAAACATGAGAGGGAAAACTAAAGAAAAGGGAGAGGAGGAAACATGAGAGGGGAAACTAAAGAAAAGGGAGAGGAGGAAAACATGAGAGGAAAATAAAGAAACGGGAGAGGAAAACATGAGAGGAAATAAAGAAACGGGAGAGGAGGACATGAGGAAAATAAAGAAACGGGAGAGGAGGAAAACATGAGGAAAATAAAGAAACGGGAGAGAAGGAAAACATGAGAGGAAAATAAAGAAACGGGAGAGAAGGAAAACATGAGAGGAAAATAAAGAAACGGGAGAGGAGGAAAACATGAGAGGAAACTAAAGAAACAGGAGAGGAGGAAAACATGAGGAGGAAAACATGAGAGGGGAAACTAAAGAAACGGGAGTGGAGGCAAACATGAGAGAGGAAACTAAAGAACTGGGAGAGGAGGAAAACATGAGAGAGGAAACTAAAGAAACGGGAGAGGAGGAAACATGAGGAGGAAAACATGAGAGAGGAAACTAAAGAACTGGGAGAGGAGGAAAACATGAGAGGGGAAACAAAAAAAACGGGAGAGGAGGAAAACATGAGGAAAATAAAGAAAAGGGAGAGGAGGAAAACATGAGAGGAAACTAAAGAAACGGGAGAGGAGGAAAACATGAGAGAGGAAACTAAAGAAAGGGAGAGGAGGAAACATGAGGGGAAACTAAAGAAAAGGGAGAGGAGGTAACATGAGAGAGGAAACTAAAGAAACAGGAGAGGAAGAAAACATGAGGAAAATAAAAAAACGGGAGAGGTAGAAAACATGAGAGAGGAACCTAAAGAAAAGGGAGAGGAGGAAAACATGAGATGGAACTAAAGAAACGGGAGAGGAGGAAAACATGAGGAAACTAAAGAAACGGGAGAAGCGGAAAACATGAGAGGAAACTAAAGAAACGGGAGAGGAGGAAACATGAGAGGGGAAACTAAAGAAAAGGGAGAGGAGGAAAACATGAGAGGAAACTAAAGAAACGGGAGAGGCGGAAAACATGAGAGGAAACTAAAGAAACGGGAGAGGAGGAAAACATGAGAGGAAACTAAAGAAAAGGGAGAGGAGGAAACATGAGAGGAAACTAAAGAAAATGGAGAGGAGGAAAACATGAGAGGGGAAACTAAAGAAACGGGAGAGGAGGAAAACATGAGGAAACTAAAGAAACAGGAGAGGAGGAAAACATGAGAGGAAACTAAAGAAACGGGAGAGGAGGAAAACATGAGAGGAAACTAAAGAAACGGGAGAGGAGGGAAACATGAGAGAGGAAACTAAAGAAACGGGAGAGGAGGTAACATGAGAGGAAACTAAAGAAAAGGGAGAGGAGGAAACATGAGAGGAAACTAAAGAAAAGGGAGAGGAGGAAACATGAGAGGAAACTAAAGAAACGGGAGAGGAGGAAAACATAAGAGAGGAAACTAAAGAAACGGGAGAGGAGGTAACATGAGAGGAAACTAAAGAAACGGGAGAGGAGGAAACATGAGAGGAAACTAAAGAAACGGGAGAGGAGGAAAACATAAGAGAGGAAACTAAAGAAACGGGAGAGGAGGTAACATGAGAGGAAACTAAAGAAACGGGAGAGGAGGAAACATGAGAGGAAACTAAAGAAACGGGAGAGGAGGAAAACATAAGAGAGGAAACTAAAGAAACGGGAGAGGAGGTAACATGAGAGGAAACTAAAGAAACGGGAGAGGAGGAAACATGAGAGGAAACTAAAGAAACGGGAGAGGAGGAAAACATAAGAGAGGAAACTAAAGAAACGGGAGAGGAGGTAACATGAGAGGAAACTAAAGAAACGGGAGAGGAGGAAACATGAGAGGAAACTAAAGAAACGGGAGAGGAGAAAACATGAGAGAGGAAACTAAAGAAACGGGAGAGGAGGAAACATGAGAGGAAACTAAAGAAACGGGAGAGGAGGAAACATGAGAGGAAACTAAAGAAACGGGAGAGGAGGAAAACATGAGAGGAAACTAAAGAAACGGGAGAGGAGGAAAACATGAGAGGAAACTAAAGAAAAGGGAGAGGAGGAAAACATGAGAGGAAACTAAAGAAACGGGAGAGGAGAAAAAAGAGCTGTGGTTGCCCTACAGCTCACACCACCAGGAGGAACTGTGGTGAATATCAACACAACAGACCATATTCACACCGCCTGGGGTCAGGCTGGGTGAAAGGGGATAATGTATTACGAAGAAGATGTGAGGGATTTGGAAGATCATTGCTGATGGACCTTTGGGGAAACAAGAGTATATCTACAGGATAGTAATGTAGGCCGCTAAATCTCTGTTTTCAGAACATTTCAGCAAGGAGCTAAGTCCCTGTAGGTTAGCGTGGGGAATGAGGTACCTGGAAGCACACGCCAACATTCTACCAGAAGACACAATTTATTCTGCAAAAAAATGCATCACTTTATAGTTTTAGCCTTGGAGAAAGAATCTGTCTTTTAACATCACACCTCAACAACACCCGTCAACTAAGGATAGAAGCTGAGCCAAGAACAGAAATGAAACCTTGAGAGCTTCACTCAAACACTTGACGATAAACACATAGAGAACAGAAGCTTTCCATCTCCCCTCGAGAGGTAAAATCAACCTTATTAAATTATGACATTTCCGTACGGCACGCACACACACATCTGCACCTCATTAGCATCAGTAAACAGCTCTTCTGCATAGAAGAGAATCGACCGTAACAATTACATTCATTTACCTTCCCCTCTCCCAGTGGGTCCATTGGTTTCCACTTACCCAAACACTAATGTGATTTCACTCAGGTGCCACGACGACGCTTCATATTAGACGTCTTTATTGTGGTAGCAGTTGGATTCACAGCGGTCCGGTCTGTCTGTTTACCTGATAAATATTATCATTAAGCTGCCGAGGCAACGGGTGGGGATTACAGAGGCATTTTAACTGCCATCTGAAGCATCTTCTCTTCTCTCACTGTAGGAAGTCAGAGGCTTTTAACAATAACAGATTGAGGAAAATAACCACGTTGCCTCGTCTCATCTACAGTTGAAGTCATTAAAACTCGTTTTTCAACCACTCCACAAATGTTTTGTTAACAAACAATAGTTTTGGCTACTTTGTGTATGACACAAGTCATTTTTACAACAATTGTTTACACACAGATTATTTCACTTAAAAGTCACTGTATCACTATTCCGGTAGGTCAGAAGTTAACATACACTAAGTTGACTGGGCCTTTAGACAGCTTGGAAAATTCAAAAAAAATTGATTCATGGCTTTAGAAGCTTCAGGTACGCTAATTGACATAAGGTGAGTCAATTGGAGGTGTACCTGTGGATGTATTTCAAGGCCTACCTTCAAACTCAGTGCCTCGACATCATTGGAAAATGTAAAGAAATCAGCCAAACGCCTGAAGGTGCCACGTTCATCTGTACAAACAATAATATGCAAGTATAAACACCATAGGACCACGCAGCAGTCAAACCGCTCAGAATGGAGATGCATTCTGTCTCCTAGAGATGAGCGTACTTTGGTGCGAAAAGTGCAAATCAATCCCAGAACAACAGCAAAGGACCTTGTGAAGATGCTGGAGGAAACCGGTATAAAAGTATCTATATCCACAGTAAAATGAGTACTATATCGACATAACCTGAAAGGCCACTCAGCAAGGAAGAAGCCACTGCTACAAAACAGCCATTAAAAAGCCAGACTACGGTTTGCAACTGCACATGGGGACAAAGATGGTACTTTTTGGAGAAATGTCCTCTGGTTCGATGAAAAAAAAAAAGAACTGTTTGGCCATAATGACCATCGTTATGTTTGGAGGAAAAAGGGGGAGGCTTGCAAGCCGAAGAACCCCATCCCAACCGTGAAGCACCGGGTGGCAGCATCATGTTGTGGGAGTGCTTTGCTGCAGGAGGGACTGGTGCACTTCACAAAATAGATGTCATCATGAGGAGGTAAAATTATGTGGATATATTGAAGCAACATCAGTCAGGAAGTTAAAGCTTGGTCGCAAATGGGTCTTCCAAATAGACAATGACCCCCAGCAAACTTCCAAAGTTGTGGCAAAATGGCTTAAGGACAACAAGGTCAAGGTATTGGAGTGGCCATCACAAAGCCCAGACCTCAATCCTATAGAAAATGTGTGTGCAGAACTGAAAAAGCGTGTGCGAGCAAGGAGGCCTACAAACATGACTCAGTTACAATAGCTCTGTCAGGAGGAATGGGCCAAAATTCACCCAACTTATTGTGTGAAGCTTGTGGAAGGCTACCTGAAACATTTGACCTAAGTTAAACAATATAAAGGCAATGCTACCAAATAGTAATTGAATGTATGTAAACTTCTGACCCAATGGGAATGTTATGAAAGAAATAAAAGCTGAAATCTACTATTATTCTGACATTTCACATTCTTAAAATAAAGTGGTGATCCTAATTGACCTAAAACAGGGATTTTTTACTAGGATTAAACGTCAGGAATTGTGAAAAACTGAGGTGAAATGTATTTGGCTAAGTGTATGTAAACTTCCGACTTCAATTTTATAGTTAGGAGTTTTAAACGATCTCACCAAATGATCCTCTAAATTAACCCTCAACATCAGAGAAGACTCAGTGTGGAATGACAATACAGTAACCTGCAGGAGATTATTTTCACCCCTAGCCTGATTACACAGCACGGGGGCTGCTGTTAATGGTGTGTTCCTGGGGGAACCAAAATAGAGTACAAGACCATTATATGATATGGAGAACTAGAGCCAGAGTGGAGGGAGTTTTGGGGCTGGGTTTCACATAGCCGCACAGCACAGAGATGGTTACACAATCACACCTTAAAACCTGTTGCGACACTAGGGGCAGTATTTTCATTTTGGGATAAAAAACGTTCCCGTTTTAAACAAGATATTTTGTCACGAAAAGATGCTCGACTATGCATATAATTGACAGCTTTGGATAGAAAACACTCTGACGTTTCCAAAACTGCAAAGATATTGTCTGTGAGTGCAACAGAACTGATGTTAGAGGCGAAACTCAGATTAAAATCCAATCAGGAAGTGCCGTATTTTTTTAAACCGCCTCATGCCAATGACTCCTTATATGGCTGTGAATGACCTACGAATGAGCTTACGTTTTCCAAGGTGTCTACAGCACTGTGACGTCTTTTTACGCATTTATGTTGAAGAATAGCCGTAAGGGACCACATTTAGCAAGTGGTCACATGATGGCTCCCGCAGAAAATCTTGCGTAAAGTACACAAGTAGCCATTTTTCCAATCGCTTCTTATGAGAAACCAATTGTCCCAACGGATATATTATCGAATAGATATGTAAAAAACACCTTGAGGATTGATTCTAAACAACGTTTGCCATGTTTCTGTCGATATTATGGAGCTAATTTGGAAAAACGTTTGGTGTTGTAGTGACTGCATCGATTTCTCAGCCAAACGTAAAGAACAAACAGAGCTATTTCGCCTACAAAAAATTATATTTTTGGAAAAAAGGAACATTTGCTATCTAACTGGGAGTCTCCTGAGTGAAAACATCCGAAGTTCTTCAAAGGTAAATGATTTAATTTGATTGCTTTTCTTATTTTCGTGAAAATATTGCCTGCTGGTAGCAGAGCCTAGCCATAGCATTATGCCATGATAAACTTACACAAATGCTTGTCTAGCGTTGGCTGTAAAGCATATTTTGAAAATCTGAGATGACAGTGTGATTAACAAAAGGCTAAGCTGTGTCTCAATATATTTATTTTGTGATTTTCATGAATAGGAAGATTTTCTAGGAAGATTTATGTCCGCTGTGTTATGCTAATTAGTTTGAGGCGATGGTTACGCTCCCGCATGCGGGTTTGAGAGTCATGAGAAGTTAACTGCACTCAGCTCGACAGCTCCCCCCCCCTCTCAGTCTCTCCTGGGAGTGTATGTATTTGTCTGTGTGTGTTTTCCCCGTGGCAATCAATGTCCAATGACAGAGAGATACAGTGCGTGTGTTACAGACAGAGTGTGTGTGTGTTGACAGTGTGTGTGTGTGTGTGTTCTCTGCTGTGGTCTCCAGAAAGCGTCTATCAGTGAATAGCCCGTAGGCAGCAGACACAGGTAGACAGGCTGTAAGAGGTCTCTACAGACTCATTACAGATGAGGCAGGCAGGCAGCATTGAGAGAGACTGGCTGTGTTATCTGAAACGCCTCCCCACACACACACACGCACACAAATATGCAGTAATTAGGCAAAAATGGAAAACAGCTGTCATTAGTCTAAAATTGCTCATGGCAAAAATGAAACACTCAGCCCATCATGTATTGTCCTTGGTGCATCAGTGGTCTGTCATTCCCTGACAACGAAGTTATTTTTACTAATAGGTGTATTTAATTGATAGCAATGTCAAAATAGTTCCCCAAAAACGACACTCCTGTAACGCGTTCATCTTAATGGTTCTATATAATTACTGTATAGTAAGTTACAGATGTCAACGCACCTGTGTGCTGAATTTAACAGCACTTACAAATACACTACACAGCATAGTGTGTGTGGACACCCCTTCAAATTAGTGGATTCGGCTATTTCAGCCACACCCGTTGCTGACAGGTGTATAGAATCGTGCACACAGCCATGCAATCTCCATAGACAACCATTGGCAGTAGATTGGCCCGTACTGAAGAGCACAGTGACTTTCAACGTGCCACCGTCATAGGATGCTACCTTTCCAACAAGTCAGTTCGTCAATTTTCTTCCCTGCTAGAGCTGCTCCGGTCAACTGTAAGTGCTGCTATTGTGAAGTGGAAACGTCTAGGAGCAACAACAGCTCAGTCACGAAGCCACACAAGCCCACAGAACGGGGCCGCCGAGTGCTGAAACATGTAAAAAAAAAAATATTGTCTGTCCTCGATTGCAATACACACTACCAAACTGCAATGTCAGCACAAGAACTGTTCGTCGGAAGCTTCATGAAATGGGGTTCGATGGCCGAGCAGCCGCACACAAGCCTAAGATCACCATGCGCAATTCCAAGCGTTGGCTGGAGTGGTGTAAAGCTAAACCATTGGACTCTGGAGCAGTGAAAATGCGTTCTCTGGAGTGATGAATCACACTTCACCATCTGGCAGTCGGACGGACTTTGGCGGATGCAAGGAGAATGCTACCTGCCCGAATGCATAGTGCCAACTGTAAAGTTTGGTGGGGCTGTTTTTCATGGTTCAGGCTCCTTAGTTCCAGTGAAGGGAAATCTTAACACTAAAGCATACAATGACATTCTAGAGGATTCTGTGCTTCCAACTTTGTGGCAACAGTTTGGGAAAGGCCCTCTCCTGTTTCTGCATGACAATGCCCTCGTGCACAAAGTGAGGTCCATACAGAAATGGTTTGTCGAGATCGGTGTGGAAGAACTTGACTGGCCTGCACAGAGCCCTGACCTCAACCCGACCAAACACCATTCAGATGAATTGGAACGCATACTGCGAGCCAGGCGTAATCGCCCAACATCAGTGCCCGACCTCACTAATGCTCTTGTGACTGAATGGAATTAAGTCCCCGCAGCAAAGGGGAGACGAACTCTATAATAAAGCCCATGATTTTGGAATGAGATGTTCGACGAGCAGGTATCCACATACCAGCTGTACACTGAGTGTACAAAACATCAGGAACACCTTCCTAATATTGAGTTGCACCCGCTCTTTTGCCCTCAATTCATCGGGGCATGGGCTCTACAAAGTGTCGAAAGCATTCTACAGGGATGCTGGTCCATAGACTCCAATGCTTCCCACAGTTGTGTCAAGTTGACTGGATGTCCTTTGGATGGTGGACCATTCTTGATACACATGGGCTACTGTTGAGAGTGAAAAAACCAGCAGTGTTGCAGTTCTTTACACAAACTGGTGTGCCTGGCACCTACTACCATACCCCGTTCAAAGGCATTTAAATCGTTTGTCTTGCACATTAACCCTCTGGTGGCACACATATACAAGCCATATCTCAATTGTCTCAAGGCTCAAAAATCATTCTTTAACCTGTCTCCTCCCCTTCATCTACTGATTGAAGTGGATTTAACAAGTGGCATCAACAAGGGATCCTAGCTTTCACCTGGATTCACTTGGTTAGATCATGGAAAGAGCAGGTGTTCCTAATGTTTTGTACACCGAGTGTATGTTATGCTCCTGCTGTACATAATGCAAATAAATACTATACACTGGGATGTACTAAACCCTGACTGCGCTTTGGACACAAAAACAGGCAACAGACATAATATCAACACATCCATACTCAAACAAAACCTCCAGAGCTTACCATGAACAGTCTTTCTGGTCGATACGGAGAACATGTGAAGAATACTGCTCATAAGGAGGGCTTCTCTCTTCTCTCCCCCCCCTTACTTCCCTGCTCTCCTCCAGTCTCGCTCTATCCTCCAGAGTTTAGTGACAGCTGCACACATTTGGAGTCACCGAAGGGAGGACCAGCGAGTGAGGGAAGAGAGAAAACAAGGGAGGCGCTGAATACATTCTCTCCCTCTCTCTCCACTTAACAGACGCTTTCATCCAAAGCGACTTGTACGTACGGGTGGCCCCAGCGGGAATTGAACCCACAACCCTTGGGTGTTGCAAGCACCATGCTCTACTGACTGAGCAACACAGCTAAAGCTTTACGTCTTTATTTCTGCAAACACTTGAGTGATGACTGAGTCACACAGACAGACTGCTCTGATGGACTATGTCACATTTATGGCCCCAAAAGGCTAGGGCCAGCTCTGACTGCATGTGTGGGTATGGATGTGGGTTTGCAGACCTGCGAGCCCCTCATTAGTTTTTTGTGGTCCCCATCAAAATTGCCCATCCCTGGGTTAGACACTAAGCTACATTAGGGGGACCACTGGTACTGATGTGCAGAGGACAGGGGGTGCATGTGGACAGCTGGAGCTACTAAAGCAATGATGGACCGGACCAGACTGTCCTGCTCTAGTTCTGCCATGATCTGACCCCTGGCACTGGACCATAGCCTAGACTGCTGGAGAGTCATCTATACTGACCACTGGAGCCAGAACACTGTTCATCAGAGCCAGGAGCCAGAGGACCCCTGGTTCTACAGATGCTAACTGGGTCACATTAATGTGTGAAAAAAACAACACAGAGCCCACTGAGGGACGTTTGCGGATGACCTAGGCCCCCAAAGAAGTAAAGGGGTTTAAGTAAGTAGTATTCAAACATCTATAGGCATATTTCAGCGAGCAGAGTCTGTCAGCCAGCTGATATGTGTGTGTGTGTCTGTGTTGATGAAGCTCTCAGCTGTCTGTCAGTCACAAGCTGTGTTGATAGACCAGTCCCGATGTGTGAGCTTCCGGGGACAGACAGATGGACCCCACGAGGGACCAACATCTCTATTAGCCATGGCAAAGATCTGACCTGAAATCAACAAACACCTGTGGGATTCATTCATATCCAACTACATCCAACCACAAGGTACGAATACAGTTCCGTCATCTGCTCATAAATATGGGGTCTAAAATCTACTACTGCAGAACCCAGAGTGAAAGACCGAGGGAGCGAGAGAAAGTCGTCAAGAGACCCTCCTCCAATGGGTTTTGAGAAGGAGGCTAGGAGAGAGGACGCGAGGAGTATGCAATTGAGTTTCTCCCAGGGAGGAAGAGGGATAGAGAGGAAGGGAGAAAGAGAGCAAGGGAGAAAGAGAGAGAGATGGTCCAACTGCCGTGAGCAGCAGTACTTCAGGGCCTGTGTTGTCATGGTTACCATTCTGCACGCGCACACACTTCAAACACTACACTGAGCTGCAAGTGTGTAACTGAAATCGTGTTTGAGTTGGTAGAGGGAGAGACTGCATGACGTAATAATCCATCCCATACTCTGACACCCTGAAATGTCAGCCCTCTTTTCCCTCTAACATACACACTCATCCATAAAGAGAGGAAAACACCGGTGTAGTCTTTACCTAAAGGATGGAGCACCAAGAGAACAAACAGGACCAGCACACACAAAACTTGCTACACAAATAACTATGAGATTGATTACACAGACAGAGAGAGACAGAGAGAGACAGAGAGAGACAGAGAGAGACAGAGAGAGACAGAGAGAGAGACAGACAGACAGCGAGAGACAGAGACAGACAGAGAGAGAGACAGACAGAGAGAGCGAAAGACAGAGAGAGAGACAGACAGAGAGAGAAAGAAATGACTGGCCATCTCTAAACAGCCATATGGGACCATAAATAAACCAGTCAACATGCTGAAGACAGAGAGGAACATCCCTTTAGTTACACACATGTCCACACGCATGGACACACACGCCGGTCTATCAACACACCATTAGATATTCTTCCTATACACCAATTACTCTCGCCACAGGACCACATTTCCAATAGCACTCACAGATTGTGTATGCATATATACAATACATATTAACATTCAAAGATTCAAAAAAACAATTTCAAACATCATTAAACAAGATGCAAACAATTTCTGGAGAAAAACAGCTGTTATTCAAACCAAATGGCTTACCTGTTAAGAAGTAATAGAGGAGGCACAGCAGGACATGGAGAAAGAGAGAAGGGAGAAATATGTTAATGAGGGTTCTCTGCAGTCTACATATCCACATAATGAGAATACAGAATCATAAATAATAACACAATGGATATTAGATATACAGTAGCAGTCAAACGTTTGGACACACCTCCTCATTCCAAGGTTTTTCTTTATTTGTACTATTTTCTACATTGTAGAATAATGGTGAAGACATGAAAACGATGAAATAACACATATGGAATGCTGTAGTGACTAAAAGGATTAAACAAATAAAAAATATATATATATTGTACATTTCATAGTTTTGACATCTTCCCTGTTATTCTACAATGTAGAAAATAGTAAAAATAAAGAAAAAACCTTGAATGAGTAGGTGTCCAAACTTCTGACTGGTACTGTAGACTGTAGAGAACTGAACTACATATTAACACATAACATTGCATGACAAATGATCATGCAGCGTTATACAGTATGTAAAGTGTGTGGTGTAAACTACATTCGGAAGACTACCTTGCTTGAGAATTAAACACTTATGTTATCTGTCAGAACTAATGCCTAGCAATTTAGCTCAATGGGCCAACATGGTCTTTAAGCCAAGCAGAGGACCTGCGTTTGATTCCCGTTCAGTTACAGCTTCATTGTATATGGAGGGTCCATTCGTCAGGCTCGGGGTCTCCACCAACAGAAAGCTAAATACAACTCAAGACAACTCAACACTGCCCTCTATAGGGTATCTTATATACAAGCACATCTTCTAAAATACAGATGACGTCATCTGCTCACAAGCCTGCTCTATATGATCACAAGCGCCACTTGTATTTTGATTATTCGTTGTCAGAGAAATACACTTTAAGAAATCCTATCACAGCAAGACTCCAATGAAGTGTTGTACTCTGCCGATCATCAGTACTGTCCTCACAGAAAATAACACTGTCAATACAAAAAGTTCTACAACTTAAGTCCATTTCAAGGGAAAAATGGAAATGTGGCTTTGGCTTTCAGTTCAGATTGAAACCCCAACAATAATATACACGACAAGAACACCAAGAACTACGAAGAACAAATGGAATGTTTTGCTTTCGCAAAACGGTAGAAGAACACGATAAAGCGTTGGGAACAGATATGGTCATAATCCACGTACACACTGGGTGCTGAGACGGTGTTCTGAAGCAAAGCCAGTGTTTGAGGAACAGCTCCAGTCAGCTAAATGTAAACGTGATGGGATGCTGTCAGGACACCCTGGTGGGACCAGGCAGAGAGCAGTCAGGCAGCACACGCCTTCCAACAGGGATTTGTCTCACACACACACATTGTATTAGTCTCCCACTGAGATCATTCTGGGATCACTACACTGCCCAAACTCACAAACAACAGAAACATGCACACACACATACACACACAAAAACAAGGCAGTGTGCACTGCACGCAGACACAATGATAAAAACATCCAGATGTGCATAAACAAACAGTCACACATTCACAGTGTAATACACACAAACACACTAAGTTATATGAACAGCCTCCTACGTGACAGTCAAGGGGTCAGGAGGGAAATTAAACAGTGACAGATGTGGCTGACAACAATACCATTTACAGTACAGTGCTGCTGCCAGACTAGTGGTCAGATAACCTCAGATTATAACACGGGTAATGGCCAGAGAGGAGCGGGTGGGGGCTGGTGCCCTCTAGTGGTCACACAGAGCTACAAGTGAGGCCCCACCTCCTTTTCCTCCTCCCCTCCCCTCTACCATCCCCTCCCCATCTCTCTCATCTCATCTGCCCTCCTCTGCCCTACCCAATCAACTCTTCACACAGCAGGGCTCTCTGGAAGTGAATGGAACACGCCAGGTACTCCTGACTTTGGCTTTCAATGAGTTCACTCCATAAGGGAATGGTTCTGTAGCTAACTAATCAACTCTACACAGACACCACAGTGGGGTCTCTGAACATCTGACTCAACAGGAGTCTCCCCCTCTCTTTTCACCCTCATCTCTCCCATTCCTGCCTCTTCAAATACGAGATCAGTACATTAATGAAGGGGCCGTATAATACACATCGAATATCAAAGTGTTGGGAGGGGGGGGGGGGGCTTTTGAAGTGTGGGTCATTTGAATATGGAGATGTCTAGCTTGAAGAAACATGTGATTGAATGACCCATACTACACATTACAATGAGGGCAGAGCTCGCGTGTTATGCAGAATACACATTCCACACATCTGACTGATCAGGAATCTGTTTCATTTCCCAGGCGGTACAGATACAGGCGTCTCAGTGAGCACTCAGTCATTCAGACTGTGTAATTATAGTTAGGAATGGCCCACAGTTCTATCATAAATTACAGTTTCCACACGGTGGATATACATATTGGGTAAAAAAATTTAAATACTGGAATTAGCACTTCCCACCAGAATGATATATTTCATTTATTGAAGCTGAAGAAAGGGAGAGTAATGACAAAAGTTGTACAAACATGCATGCTATGACAGAAAGTGCCCCGAGCCTCCTCTTGCATACCAACTGTGATGTATTCCAACGGACCAGAATCATCATTAGGGACTCATAACTCCGAAGAGAAACAGAAGGAGGTGACCAAACGGTTCCATTCGAACCTGCTCCTCTGGGAGGACTGTGTCAGGTTGATCAACGGGATCTGCTGCTCTGTGTGTCTCTGTTCTCCGGTGCAGTGAGGCCATGTAGCACATAGAGATCAGAAAAGAGGATGGATGGAGGAAGAGAAGAAGGGATGATGTCTATCGCTACAGAATGCTGAGTGATGTCTCCAATTCGAGTCATTCCCTCGGTGTGTGTGTGTGTGTGGCGTTACTCTGAGGTATCAAGAGGAGGTGGGTCAACAGGCAATACATTGTAATTACATTGATGAATATGAAAGTGAGTATATTTCAGTACCACTCTAGAGAGCAACAGGCCCAATGCTTCCACATGGCTGATCTCCTTTTCATCAGTGTGTCGAAATGAATACAGAGTGTAATGAGATCCTATAACGAGACTGTCCAACAGAATCTTTACTCAATACATAATGAATGAATCGAGTGAAGCCTGGCGACCTGTGGATACACACACACACACACTTGTATTCATGGACACACATATTGATTCCTGAGTTCAGACTTTATAGGGTTGATTATTCTGCACAGTGAGAAGACACTTTTCTGCAAGATCAGTCTTCTGTTCTGATGCTTTTTACCTAACCAATCTTTTCCAAAAACACACTGAGGGCCAACAGCGTTTGTTTACCCCAACGTTTATTATCTAACAGATCCACAACTTCTGTCTGAGCCTTCTCAATAAAGACTAACCCGCGGCAGAGAGACAGATCTAGGCCAGGGATCAACAACTAGATTCAGCCGCAGGCGGATCATAATTACAAATCATTTGTACGCTGCAAGAAGCCCAAACCGAGATATTTGACTAAAACATAATCATTTAAAACATTGCTTACATATATACAATGTGGTATACAATCACGTGTCTCTCGATGTGTGGGAAAGATTAGGTTACAGATCTCCAAAATACATTTAAAAAAACACTTGGAGCTGATTGGCTGGTGTTTCTACAGTGTTATGTCCAACAATGAACATTTTTAAAAACAAGACAACTTGGGGGTCCAAATAAAACCACCGGGACGCCAGCTGGGGAACCCAGATCTAGGCTATGGGTCAATGGAGGGATGGTAAAATAGGGCTGGTGCAAGGCCATGAAAACTTCTCAACTGATAACAGATATGAAGTATTCTCTCCACCTGGATTTACCACAGAGCAGAGAGAGCAGTAATGCAATAAGCCCTCGGGGTGATGGAATTCTCCGGCTCGGTCTTCCTCTGAAGCAACAACAGACACGTAGGGAGTCAGGAAGTAGTAACCGTAGACGCAATCAGCTACTGTACCGCACTCTGAGAGAGGGAACATGGCAACCACAATTAGAAACCAGGGCAAATCTTAATTACCCTTCACTCACTCCCAGTCGTTAGGGAGAGAGAAGGTTGAGAGAAGTAGAGCGAGATGGAAGAAGAGAAAGAGCGAGCGAGAGAACCATGCAGTGTTTAGAGGGGTGATGGGTTTTACCATAAACTTGAACTGATTCCTTTTTTCCAGGCTTCAGAGGGAGAAATGCACACTTACACAAGGCTGATGAGACCTCCAAAAATCCACATGTACTCTGACATGCACACACTTCCTCTTACCATAAGAAATGGGCATCATCATCCAGACTATAATTTCACTGGTAGATGAGGAGATGGAAAAACATATGGACAGGGGCCAAAACTATTTGCTAATCATTTTTAGGAAACATTATGCAATCAAATCAAAACTGCTGCTTTTCTGCCATTTGTTTTCATTACAGTACACTGGTACTACACCTCCTTCCCAGTGGCAAATTCCACTCATAACGCAACACTCCAACATGTGAATTAATGCATTGTGTTCAAAACACGTCACTTAGTTTCACTGAGTGGGTTTTTCAGTTGATTGACAGTCAGTGTGTGACTAAGAGAGAGTGAATAATGACACTTCTCAGGTCTCTGTCAACGAAGAGGCTCAACCTCAAAATGAACCAATATGTGAACTAGCGACAGTAGGATCAAGGTAGTTACCTTTTATTGTTGATCCACCCTGTACTCTCTACTGAGGTTTACCAAGGCTGTGTCTGCGCCTCAAAATGGCATAGTCCTGGTAAAAAGTAGTGTCCTAAACACAGAACAGGGTGCCATTTGGGATGCAAGCTGTGTGTGTGTTCTGACAAGAGGGGCTTGTCTGATGGGGTTATTAGAATTCCGTGAATAAAGATTCTATGAATCGCTTTCAGCGCTGTGCATTACAGACCAGATTGAAAGAGCGAGGGAGGGATGGACAGATGGAGGGAGAATGGAAGAGAGGAGAAAGAGTACATTTCACTTTGAGAAAACAGTACTTTGGTAAAAGTAAAATGTCCACTATTTGGCAGTGGTTGGAACCCTTCAAACGGAGATGGGAGGGGGGGGTCAGGTGCTCGACTGCAGGACTTGAAAATCCTAAAAACACTCCTTACGCCAGGAAACAGTACTTCAACTGGTGACTATCAAGGAGAATAAAGACAAAGGACCACTGTTGCTGCGTAAATCTGACGGGGCATGAATCGCCTTCATCGCAGCATTGAGTAGGAAAAGAGTGGGAGGCACTTATATGAAAGTGGGTGTGGAGCCTATAAAAATGCCTGTCTATAATGCAACACACACATGGAGAGACATGCGTACGGACACGCACAAACAAACACACACAAGCTCATTTCACTAACACAGAGAGTGTAGACAATTTGGTACAGAGAATGTGTGTTGTGCACATGTATGTGTGGTCTGAGAGCCTTGTGCCATAACACAGCTAGCTATCCAGTCCTGAGGAGACTAGAGGATAGTAGAGAGGCTAACGTTAGCATTTACTACAGCCCAGAGTCAGGGAGGGAGGCTAAGGGAGCACTATGCCCCTGTAACACCACCCTCAGGGTCTCCTCTCCTCTGCCCGTTAAGGCCGAAGCCAGGTTTTTAGGAGGGATTTGGGATGGAGCCTTCACCCTTCCTCGGGGTGCCGAGATATAGGGCTATAGCCTTGTGTTGGTAGGAGAGGACGAGAGGAGATGTGCTGTGTCTGTGGTAGAGGTCGACCGATTAATCGGAATGGCCGATTAATTAGGGCCAATTTCAATTTTTCATAACAATCACTAGTTAACTACACATGGTTGATGATATTACTAGATATTATCTAGCGTGTCCTGTGTTGCATATAATCTGACTGAGCATACAAGCATACAAATATCTAATTATCTGACTGAGCGAAGGTAGGCAGAAGCAGGCGTGTAAACATTCATTCAAAAAGCACTTTCGTGCGTTTTGCCAGCAGCTCTTCGTTGTGTCAAGCATTGCGCTGTTTATGACTTCAAACCTATCAACTCCAGAGATGAGGCTGGTGTGACCGAAGTGAAATGGCGTTTCAAACTTCACTCGCTCTGAGCCTTGGGGTGGTTGTTTCCCTTGTTCTGCATGGGTAACGCTGCTTCGATGTGGTGGCTGTTGTCGTTGTGTTGCTGGTTCGAGTCCAGGGAGGAGCGAGGAGAGGGACGGAGGCTATACTGTTACACTGGCAATACTAAAGTGCCTATAAGAACATCCAATAGTCAAAGGTTAATGAAATACAAATGGTATAGAGGGAAATAGTCCAATAATAACTACAACCTAAAACTTACCTTATATTGAAGACTCGTGTTAAAAGGAACCACCAGCTTTCATATGTTCTCATGTTCTGAGCAAGGAACTGAAACGTTAGCTTTCTTACATAGCACATATTGCACTTTTACGTTCTTCTCCAACACTTTGTTTTTGCATTATTTAAACCAAATTGAACATGTTTCATTATCTACTTGAGGCTAAATTGATTTTATGTATGTATTATATTAAGTTAAATTAAGTGTTATTTCAGTATTGTTGTAATTGTCATTATTACAAATACATAAACAAATAATAATAATAATCGTCCGATTAATCGGTATCGGCTTTTTTGGTCCTCCAATAATCGGCATTGAAAAATCCTAATCGGTCGACCTCTAGTCTGTGGAGATACTTAAAACCCAGAGCAGAGGCAGTTTTCGGATTCGTCTGAAACATTAAATCATCCCGTCTGTCTCTCGTCCCAGAGAGCGCGGAGAATAAAGCACAACACGTCTGAGTGAGCGAGCGTGCATGCATCTAATATTCTGCCTCAAATCCTATTTATGCTGATTTAAGGAGGCTAAACTGATCCTAGAACTGTGACTCAGGGTACAGGTGTGAGCAGTCAACAGTTACATACAGTTAGAGTTCAATCTATTCCCCATTTACTCGACACTGGGCCCTGGGTTAATGCGCGAGTCGTCAGCTGGAGATGTTACTCGGAATTAATATCCCCGTTGTCTGACTGAGTGACCGGAGGGCTGCTGCTCCCTCATGAATAAAGGATGGGAACAAATGTTCCATTCTGCAGCATGCCTCTGCCCAGCTGGGTGAGTGGATGGGTGTCTCTCTCTGTCCACGCCCCAGTGACTGTTCCACAGGCCGGTGATAACCCCCAGGGCAGAGAGGGCAAGAGAGAAGCCCCAGTATCCCGGGTCACTGTCCCGTAGCCCAAGGGTGCTCCCACATTTTCTGAACCCTAAGCCCTGCATCTATGTCCAGGCTATAGAAGAGCTTTGATTGCGGTTAGGACAGACACTCCAGCTACAGCTGAATTTCCCAGAACACTGGAATGTCTAAAGACAACAGCCTGCAGGGAAGAGAGCTGGGAGAGCGAGAGCAAAGAGGGGGTGAGAGAGGAGAAAGAGGAGTGAGACAACAACAGTCAACAGGCGGAAGTTTACACCAGAGGCATCTGTCTCCAACCACTGCTCTAACAAGCCTAGAGGCTATTTGGACAGTCTGTCACAGTCTGTCCTGGAGGAAGGTGGGAGGGAGAGAGGGAGAAAGAGAGAGGAATGGAGCCCATGTTCAAACCGACAGAGGTGGAGAGAGCGATGGTAGCTGTAATGTGCACTGTGCAGCATGTAACAACAGCTGTAGGACAGTTAAAGATCCTGTCGGAAAATGCATCCTCCCCTTTCTCCCTTTCTCCCTTCCTTCCTTCCTTCCTTCCTTCCTTCCTTCCTTCCTTCCTTCCTATAATCAACTAGTGTATGAGGCAAACATGTCCAGCAGAGGGCACTGAGAGAAAAATCTCAGGACAAATGATGCACACAGATTTCAGCATGTTGTCCAATTGTGAATTATTTAGAAAACAAAAAGCATTTGATAAATCTCGTCTGTCATCTTGACTTAGCATTCATGCGGCTGATGAAATTAGGTTGCAACATATGCGTTTTCTATGCCACATGCTAATTAGCGACCTTTCACGCATATGTACAAGCCTTCATCTTCTAAAATCATCTCCAGAAGAGACATCTACTTGATAAGGAAACAAGTAGATGCATAGGTACCACTACAGCGGTATAGATGTAGAAGCTTAAAAGCTCAGTCAGTTAGAGGTAAGAACAAGTTAAATATTAATTGTGCACAGATAAAATACTTTGAAAGAAATGAGAATAGAATCCATTGCGCTGTGAATAAAATATCCATAGAGACACAGACCGATAGAGAGTGTACTATAAGCTGGGCTTACATCTGGTAGAGGCTGTCAAAGTGACACTTTCCCACTGTTAGGGTTGACATGCAGTTGCATAACACAGCCAGCCAGCCTATCCCTTCACTACAGCCTTAACCCTCTATGAGCTCAGTCTATACTTAGACCAGCATGGATCCAGTTTCACTGAGATTCCTACTCCTTGGAGAGACACACGTCTCGACCCACATACACACATAGTGTAAACACACAAAGAAACACGGTCATTATTATTATTTTTTTAAATAGAGTGATGGGTGGCTGAAGTTCTCAGAAATAAGGTGATGTGCAATGAAGTCGGGCTGTCTCGGTTGCAGGACAATGAGACAGACTGAGAGTGGAGACAGAATGGGGAGCCACAAAGGCAGAGGCACAGTAATGAGCCAGGCTGGGACTGATAGACATGGGTACACTACAGCAGGCATACAAAAACACACACGGATACGAACACACAGTTAGAAAACTAGTTAACATTTACATTTTAGTCATTCAGCATACACTCACATCCAGAGTGACATAGAGGAGCAATTACAGTGAAGTGCCTTGCACAGACAGATGTTTCACCTTGTCGACTCGGGCATTCGAACCAGCGACCTTTCTTATAAACTCAGCAAAAAAAGGAACATACGATTCAACAACTGAGACATAAACTGAACAAGTTCCACAGACATGTGACTAACAGAAATGGAATAATGTGTCCCTGAACAAAGGGGGGGGGGGGTCAAAATCAAAAGTAACATTGCAGCTGGTGACCACACCAGATACGAAGTACTGCAGTGCATCTCCTCCTCATTGACTGCACCAGATTTTCCAGTTCTTTCTGTGAGATGTTACCAAGATGCTACCAAGGCACCTGCAAGTTCCCAGACATTTCTGGGGGGGGATGGCCCTAGCCCTCACCCTCCGATCCAACAGGTTGCAGACGTGCTCAATGGGACTGAGATCCGGGCTCTTCGTTGGCCATGGCAGAACACCGACATTCCTGTCTTGCAGGAAATCACGCACAGAACGAGCAGTATGGCTGGTGGCATTGTCATGCTGGAGGGTCATGTCAGGATGAGTCTGCAGGAAGGGTCTCACATGAGGGAGGAGGATGTCTTCCCTGTAATGCACAGTGTTGAGATTGCCTGCAATGACAACAAGCTAAGTCCGATGATGCTGTGACACACCGCCCAGACCATGACGGACCCTTCACCCTGGGTTTGTGCCCATAGGCGACGTTGTTGCTGGTGATGTCTGGTGAGGACCTGCCTGCCTAACAACAGGCATACAAGCCCTCAGTCCAGCCTCTCTCAGCCTATTGCGGACAGTCTGAGCACTGATGGAGGGATTGTGCGTTCCTGGTGTAACTCTGGCAGTTGTTGTTGCCATCCTGTACCTGTCCTGCAGGTGTGATGTTCGGAAGTACCGATCCTGTGCAGGTGTTGTTACACGTGGTCTGCCACTGCGAGGACAATCAGCTGTCGGTCCTGTCACCCTGTAGCGCTGTCTTAGGCGTCTCACAGTACGAACATTGCAATTTATTGCCCTGGCCACATCTGCAGTTCTCATGCCTCCTTTCAGCATGCCTACGGCACGTTCACGCAGATGAGCAGGGACCCTGGGCATCTATATTTTGGTGTTTTTCAGAGTCAGTAGAAAGGCCTCTTTAGTGTCCTAAGTTTTCATAACTGTGACCTTAATTGCCTACTGTCTGTAAGCTGTTAGTATCTTAACGACCGTTCCACAGGTGCATGTTCATTAATCGTTTATGGTTCATTGAACAAGCATGGGAAACAGTGTTTCAACCCTTTACAAAGAAGATCTGTGAAGTTATTTGGATTTTTACAAATTATCTTTGAAAGACAGGGTCCTGAAAAAGTAAAGGTTATTTTTGTGCTGAGTTTACTAGCCCAATGCCCTTAACAGCAAGACTACCTGCCGCCCAGTTAAAGAAAGAGAGAACGAGAGAAAGAAGAAAACGAGAGCGAGACAGCAACACAGTGAACATTCCTTTCAGTGGCACAAAGGTGTCAGTCTAGCCAGCCCTCCAGATTCCCAACCAAGTGGAACATTCTAGGAATGGCTGACTGGGAATGTGACAGCAGAATGCCAACCAATTAGATCCTTTAGTACAGCCTCTACCTCTCTCCCGCTCTTTGCTCTTGGGTATAACTTTGTCATGCGCTAGTCTAGCAGGGATACAGTGGAGGAATTCCAGGAACATCTCGATGGGAAAGTAACGTTCCGTATTGGGAATGTGGCAGCAGAATGCCAGGCTTTCCCCAAAATAGAGGCTGAGAGCAGCTCCAGCAGTCCTCAGAGTAGAGGAGAGCTTAGCTCATCCCTCTCAGCTAGCTAGTTGCCAGGCTGGCTGATGATCCACTCTGTGGAGACACTCCATTCCATCAAATTTGAATGTAGTAATAAGTAATGTTGTCAATTGTGTTGGAGGATAGATACTGACATTGTCATGACTGTCATTCTGTTCCATTCCAGGAAAATACACTGCCTGAGTCCTGGGGATGTTTTCCCTCAGGCTGTGTGTGTGAGTGAGTGAGACTGGAGACCTGGTAGTACACAGCTGTTGTTGTTCCATAGAGAGCAGAGCAGACACACTGACACAGTCAGTTCCGTGACACACAGCTGGGCCATACACACTCCCTCCCTTTCAAGCAGTCTGCCATGCACGCACTCCCTCCATCCCAAGCAGTCTGGCGCACACACACACACACGGAGAGAGTGAAAAGAGCAAGCCTCAATGTCTCTTCAAGGTCTCTCATGACCAAGGCCAGAAGAACACAACACAGGACCTGCAGAGGACTTCAACAGGGTAAGAGGACGACATGCAGGGCTCCCAACCTCACCCTTTCAGCTGACAGAAAGGACTGGAGCGAGGATGACACATAAACCAACCCCGCAGACACACACACACACACACACCACCACACACAGCAGAGCAACCATGCGTTCATATAACTGTCATGGTATGCACTGAAGAGGAAAGCACGCACACACACACACACACACACACACACATCCTCTCTCTCTCACACACAGGCACTCGTAGCGTAGGCAGCTGAATGTGGTAATGAATATTAAACACAATGCGCTGCATAATCGGTCTCATCCACATGAATGACAAAATAATCACTGTTAAGGCAGCAACAACAACAACAACAGCTGTCACTTTACACAGGCAGCGATGAGGCAGAGGGATGAGACTCACGACACAAGCCAAGGACAGGAGAGGTGTATGCTCTAGGCTGTAGTTTCTCAGCCTCTCTGCTCTGAGGCCCAAACCAAGGCAGCTGTGACATGACAGCATTGGGGAGAAGGAGCCATCTTCTAGATGTAGCCTAGTATTACTGGAAGCCCTGCACTGCCCTTGACCACACAGGTTCACCATCTTCACTCCCACATCAAAAAAGGTTTGTTTTTGTTGCATAAACAAACAAACACACACACTTCCACGCTCATTACTTTAGCCTGGGTAGTTAGCATTAGCTCCGGTGAGAAGGTAATAATCCCTTTAGCCTGTGAAGCAGTGTGTGTGTGTATGTGTGTGTGTAGTAACCGTGTGTGTGTTTGCGTGTGTGTGTGTGTTTGCGTGTGTGTGTTTGCGTGTGTGTGTTTGCGTGTGTGTGTGTGTTTGCGTGTTTGTGTTTGCGTGTGTGTGTGTGTGTTTGCATGTGTGTGTTTGCGTGTGTGTGTTTGCGTGTGTGTGTTTGCGTGTGTGTTTGCGTGTGTGTGTTTGCGTGTGTGTGTTTGCGTGTGTGTGTGTGTAGTAACTGTGTGTGTGTTTGAGCGTGTGTGTGTGTAGTAACCGTGTGTGTGTTTGAGCGTGTGTGTGTGTAGTAACCGTGTGTGTGTTTGAGCGTGTGTGTGTGTGTAGTAACCGTGTGTGTGTTTGCGTGTTTGTGTGTGCGTGTGTGTGTGTAGTAACCGTGTGTGTGTTTGCGTGTCTGTGTGTGTAGTAGCAGTGTGTGTTTGCGCGCGCGTGTGAGTGTGTGAGGTCCCAAGTCTGAGCATGCTGGGTCTCTGATGGGGTTAGCTGCTACATTGCTGATGTGATTGGCACAGGACCCGCTACTGCTAATGTCAGCCTTACAGCACTGAGTCATGCGCGCGCACACACACACACACACACACCCTTCTGCACAACAGCACTGGGAGGGAAACACACACTGGAGTGCATACGCCTCCACAGATTACACACGATTCAGCAAAAGCACACAAGAAACGTCCTAATAACTTAGTCTCACAATCCATTATTGATCCAGATTTAAACTCTACACTCTGCACCCCAGTCACGGCAGAGCGCTGATGTTGTGACTGCATTCATGTATTCATGTCAAATCTTACCCAGAATCTTCCCCAAAATAGCAAATCACATGTGATTGTCACACACAGAGGACCTGTGCTACCAGTCTGGCTGATACCAAACTCAAAGTCCTCCTGACTTCAGAGTCTGGAAAGGCTGTTTTGATGTTGTCGACACGATGTGTTGATAATGAAGGGTGCTATTGGTTCTCCTCTGTGTCTTTCTCACTGAACCACCCACAGCCACTGAGCTCCGCTCCCTTCCATTACAACTGTTGGATTTTCTAATCCATTAACCCCCCCCCAGCCACCCGAGCCACCCGAGCAAAACAAACATTTGAGAGAACCAATTAATGCGTCTGCTCAATTAATGAGCTAATACTGCATTAACAAACGGCCTCCTTTCAATAACAGTACAGGCATGGACACACACACAGAGGGACAGATGAACACACACACACACACATAATCCATCAGGTTCCTCCTGGAAAATAAACAGAGGATTTTGACACAGGAGGAGCCCAAGCACACAGACAACTCCCCATGGAGACACGTGTTCCTGTTGCACCATGACGTGTTGCCCAGATGGAGGGAGGACAGACGCTAACTCAACACCAACAATAACAGAGTCCTACTGCTCCCCAGCCATCAGCCTTCCGTCCATCCGCATTGGGTTTTGACAAGGAGGCGTGACATCAGAGTTCATACTAGGACACTACTAAGACACACCCACTCATCCAGGCAAAATGTTCATAAGGGTCCATCAATTATTTGGAATGAAAGATGGACCTTGTGGACGTAACTGAAATAAAAAAATAAAAAAATAAACATTCGGTGATAAACGCATGAAGGCATTGATGAGAAAAGTTCCGCGCAGATTCCATCTGGCTTTAGTCATGTGTGAATCTGACATTTATGGACAGAGAAAAATATTCCCTGGACTGTTACTATGGGAGAGGGCTTGGCCTCACATCCAATCTCACACACACCTCTACAGGCCTATGTAAACACAAGAGAAATGGTTCAGTTAAACGGCCAATAACCCCAGCATAGTTGATCTGCAGCCACTATAACTGCTCGTCTGAATTTGAAGCGGCTGCTGTATAAAATAACATTAGACATGCACCACAGTCTGTGAAGGAAGATCAGAAACAGTTTTTCCTTTTTCGCCATCCCTTATGTCATTTGTTTAATCTTAACTCTAATCCAAGCTTTGACGGAAACTTCAGAGAACAGAGATGAAGGCTGGCACTGGCTGGGTTTCATTCCCAAAACAATCTTTCCTTTTAGATGCGATAGACGCACTGGATAGTAGAGGTCTATTAGTCCCAAAAAGGGAAATTGAGGAGCATAAATAAAGAGTAGAATAAGGAGTAAAAGGGAGGGGCCAACTTCTTGGAATGAGACCCAGCCCAGGTCTTCGATGAACAACCGTTAACTGGGTGTGTTAACAGGAAGCCAGTGGTTTACTCTGAGTGCCTCAGGGGAGCTAGACGAAGCTGCTTAGAACTGTTCAACCTAATAGTTAAGGTCAATATTGGGGAAAATAAGCTGATCCTAGAACTGTGCCTAAGATTGGCAGCATCTCGTGTCACACCGTTTAGCACCCAGCCACAGGAGGCGTGACCAACGGAAAAGACGAGGCCTGAAATCCTAATGAAAACATTACAGGGTCCAACATCTTTAAGGAAAAGAGAAAGAGGGCTGAACTAAACAGTAGAGCGCTCTAATGCATTATAATCCGTGGAGGCAGAGAAACACTTAGTTATAGGAGGGCAGATGGATTCTGTGATGACTGAGGGAGAGAGTGACTCAGTTATTAGACACAACAGACAGGAAATCAACAGTAATGAATTGAGGTCGAGCAGCGGAGTGGTTTCTCAGGCAGGACTCCGCAGTAGGATCAAGTTGCTCCTAAAACATAACACTGATCCAAGATCAGTTATGTGTTTTACCATCATAGATATACATATATATATACAAATTTGGGTACAGTAAGTTGATCCTAGATCAGTGCCTAATAGTAATTAAATGTGAGTGGTTTCCCAGGACTAAGATCAACTCGCCTCTAACCTGGACACTGATTTAAGGTCACGTACTGGGGAGGGTAAACTGATCCTAGGGGAAATTTCTCAGTCATTCTGGCATGATCCTCAGCCTAATTCAGAGAGTCCTAGCCTTGGACAAATAGCAGTTTAACAGAATCTAGGGGAAGCAGTGACCCCATGAAACAAATCACAGCTCGGATACAATCAAATAAAACCCCGTAACACAACAGAATCTAAAGGGCAATCCTTCAGCCGAGGTCTGGAAACAGGCTTTTCCTGTCAGGTGAGATCAATGTCTTCTCTGTGTTATTGTGTTTGTGTTCCACCCCACACTCCCTCTCATTCAACACTGTTCTAGAGGCCTTCTCCCCACGCATGGGGAGGACAAGCCTCCCTAGTGTGTCACTCTGTCGAGACTCTCCCTCACTCACACACACACACTCATGAGAACTAAGCTACTCAGCCACAGTTGCATGCTGTCATGTTGTTATGGTGTAGTCAGTGCGCACGCACGCACACACACACACACACACACACACATTTGTTATTACCAAGCAATTGATTCCCATTCAAAAATCCTATTTTCCCTAACCCCCTAACTAGTCTTGGGCGACATACCGTTTATACTATATACGGGGGTATTTTGAAATACAGATGGTCCGATTTTCAATCATGTTTAAAATAAAAAATATATTTTTAAAAATAAATGGGGGTTTGGAGACACCCCCGCCTTGCAGGGGCTGCATTGGTGCGTGCTACGCTACTGCTTATTAACTAGAAGTATGACAATAAGACATCTAAGATATAACATATGATATCCAGCTCAGTGGCTAGATGTCAAGATCAAGGTTCTTAGTTACAATTCAATCCCCTCCTGGATCAAGATCCCCTTTGCCTAAATTGTTTTGTGCGTCCCCCTCCAAAAATGAGCATATACGGTATTCCTGTGCACAAATCAGGAAGACCGTGTATGCCGGTATGGTATAAAACAGTATGACGGTATGAAAATCTGGATACCGCACAACCCTAACCCTAATTGTAACCCTAAGAATAAAGTAGGCTTTTTCCTTGTGGGGCAAGTGTCCACGAATTTTCCATGTTTTACTATCCTGGTGAGGACCCCCAGGCATGACACAGCTACTTATCAGGTGGAGCAGCAACAGGCTCATTACCAGAGCAGGCTAGTGTCACACATTATCATTAACACACACACACACACACACACACACACACACACACACACACACACACACACGCACACACACACACACCCCTAGCTCCTGGACAAAGCCATTAACTATACAGCCAACGCAGCTGCTACAGAGGCAATGCATTTGTGTGCGTGTGCCCGCTTGTCCGTGGGGCTGGGAGGACTTGGCCAAGGAGGACAAGCTTTGAGTGACGCACCAGAAAATCAGAGAGTACACCGGCAACACAAGGACCCATGCAATTACTCCTCTTAAAAGAAAACTCCCCTCACACACGGGCAAGCGGGCGGTTGTAACCAGAGAGATGAGAACAGAAGAGATTAGCGAACAAAAGAAAAATAGAAAATACAAGAAAATAGTATAATAGAGAAGAGAGCCGTCTATCCCTTTGGCCTTTTGTCACATTGCCAGGACTATTCTATTATATTAAAGTGATGCTAAGCAGGGCCAGTCTCATCTACCCAGGCCAGTTCATTGAGTGGGCTTCTCTCTGGCCTCCTGGGTAGAGTCATTAAGGCCAGCCAGTAGAATGAATGAGTGTTCTCTGTGACTGACTCACTCTCTACAACCAGGCCAGGAAGTGAGGCACGGAGCAGAGGAGAGGACATGTTAAGTGGGTTGGAGACCCAGATTCTTAGTGAAGCTGGGCGAGTGGGCTCTGTATGCAGGACTAGAATCCCTGTGTGCGAAGATGGGGAGTGTGGGTTGGGTTCTATATAGATGGTGAAGGGGAGTCGACAAAAGTAGTGCACTATATGGTGGATACGGGTGCGTGCGTGTGTGTGTGTGTGTGTGTGTGTGTGTGTGTGTGTGTGTGTGTGTGTGTGTGTGTGTGTGTGTGTGTGTGTGTGTGTAGGCCCTGTGGCTCTCTGGGAGCAAGAGGAAAGTGTCTCAGGGTTTGTAATGACAGTGTTGCTCAACCTCCATAGAACCACAAGGTACTTGCCACTCAGCACTACACATACACTGAATAGACAAAAACACACACACACCAAGAAGGCACTTCTAGAAAACATGGCAGGGAGTCAAGCCCACACAACAACAGGAAGAGAGAGAAAGGATGACTGCATACTAAAAACACACTCCCCAAATGAACAGCAGAGTTCACAGGTTCAGACATAGTTTCACAACAGAAAGAAATATCTTCTCACAACAGTCCATTCTATTCAAAGGCAATAACTCATATCTCTCGGAGACGACATTAAAATGCTGGCTGATGTTTGATGTAATAAATAAATGTCCTGGACGTTTTTTGGGGTGAGTCTGTGCTATTACTCAAGTCACTTTTATCTCTTTATCTTCACACACACACATTCTTCTGGTAGGAGAAGGGTTAGGGGAAGGGGCTGTGTGTGCAATCAAAGAGAGTTTGCGACTCAAACAGCTCTTTCCGGTCATTACCTCCCGGACCGTGTGCCAAGCGTCTTCAGACAGCCATGGATGTATTGTAAATGTTTTTAAAATGTACAACCGCCTTAGTTTCGCCTTGGCAGTAGCTAATCGGGATCTGTAATAAACACAAATACAGTAAGGAAGGTGTGTGGAGAAAGACCAGAGTGACTTCTACTCAAAACAGGTCCTGGTCCTACTTCCTAGCCCTGGTCTAACCTCTAGAAATAGTCTGGAGCACTCTGGCCCAAGCAAACACACTGGGACTGACACACAGGGACAGGTTTGAACTAAACAGACACACACACACACACACACTTCAAGGCAAGGTCTGGGTCAGAGGTGGAGGAATAGAAAATCCCCCCCCCCCCCCCAAAAAAAAAATCACACACCCCCACTGATGCAGGCATACACGTACACCAGCAAGCCCAAACACACCATCTAAAATTCCACAATAACACTCCCCGTTCCCAAAGAGTATCCTTACTGCGTCACGCTACTACAGTACACTGTGCCTACTGTAGTACTACACAGCAGGAGACTCTCTCGGTTTCCTGGGAAACAGATCAGAGACAACACAGAGAGGAGGGATTGGAACCCTGATGTAGAGAGAGAGGAAGGGAGAGAGACAGAGAGGGAGGGAGAGAGACAGAGAGGAAGGGAGAGAGACAGAGAGGAAGGGAGAGAGACAGAGAGCGAGAAAGAATGAGGAAAATGAGAGAAAGAGAGAGAATGAGAGAGAAAGAGAGGGGGTGTTTTGATATGTGAGGGTCAGTGAGTATAGTTCTGTGTCGCTTTGCTGACGGGCAGAATGTTTCTGTTCTGCACACACATGATCACAACCAGCTCCACACTCCCAGCAGTAACTCCAGTCCCAACAACATCCAGTGTGCTCAGAAGTTATCAGAAATACTTCTCCCTCTGTCTGTCTGTCAATCTGGAGGCAGAGTCAGCAACATCAGTATCTGCAGAGGTGGACTGGGGGTAACACACACACACACACATCTTCCACCGCTGCTAAACAGCGCAAGTTTGGCAGCAGCACACAGCAGGCACTTTACCCTCATACTATTTTGAAAGTAAAAGCAGTGTGTAGTGTGTGTGTGTAGGTGTAGGTGTGTGTGTGTGTGTGTGTGTGTGTGTGTGTGTGTGTGTGTGTGTGTGTGTGTGTGTGTGTGTGTGTGTGTGTGCGTTAAGACATCTCCCCACCCCAGACAGGATTAACTCTGCGGCTGACCATCTGAACCTGGATGTTCCGCACGGCTTGCTGCAAAACTAGTCTTAAAGCCTCGACGCTGCTCCACATCCCAAATCCTCCATGACTGGACACAGCCTCGTATTAAATGACCCCTTTGAACTCTGTTTAACTCACCACATCTCATCTGTACACACCCCACTACAGACACACACAATAACAGACGGTCTCTGCAGTTAAAGTGGAACGGGTACTGTAGCTATGTGACTTGTGTAACCAGGAAAACGTTGATTCATTTGAGGTCTTAGGCAGATGAGTCGAGGTGAACTAGGAACTTCCAGCTGCCGATAGTTCTTTAAGAAAATGAGATCAAATAAAACTAGAAAAGCATATTGGCCCCTTGGCTGTGAGGAGCTGTGTTGAGCACCATTGGGTGATTAACTGCAGTCTGTGTTCAGTCTACAGAGAAGATATGAGTGAGTGAGTGAGTGAGTGAGTGAAGTTTGAGACACTCGGTCCAGATGGAGATGCTTCTGAGTGTCACAGCCAACATCACAGCTTAATGATCCACAACAGGTTGAGCTGCTGCTGTAATGAGGAAATGCCTTTCACATCTCAATTCTCTCTGCTTGACTAGTATGGCTCTCACATCTCATTCTCTGGGCTTGATTAGTATGGCTCTCACTTTTCATGATCTGTGCTTGATTATTATGGCTGTTACTGCTGCAGAGGCTGATAATACCACAGGGGTGAGCTGCCAGAGACAAAATTGGAGGTCCTATTTCTCCTCTCAGGGTTAAACCTTTAAAATCCCATCCCTTTTCCTGCTGCTGTTGCTACTCTATTCCAGTAAGGTCCCTGATGCGGTCACCTCATTGAGACAAAGCGATAAAACTAAATATTTTAATAACGGTTCCTCTCCAGGCACAGAAACACATGGTTCTGTTTCTTGTCATCACAGAACTATGTCGACATCTCACATCTGCGGCCTAAAAGTCTGAGACTGCTGAGGGGGAGTGCGCTCTGAGTGAGATACTGAGCTGACACACACACACACACACACACACGTACGTCTGCAAGCACATACATACACACACACACACGGTAGATTTCAAGCTTGTTAGTTGATTTAACAGGACAGTGAGATCTACACACTATCAGCTCCCTGTAGGGAGAAGACTAACATGCTAAAACATTCATAAGAGTCTCATTGTGATGACAGAGGAATGACTGATAAAGGGAGGGATTGGGTCAGGGATCGTGAAGGCGAGGAGGTTGCTTGGGGTGTGTATGTGATGGTAAATGTTTCATGGGGTAGCCCAAGTTGCTAACAGACAGAGCGGCCGTGTATCTGTGTGAAACAGAGTGTGACAAACCAAAGACCAGAATCCAGCTCAGCCTTCAGGGTTGAGGCTAGATAGGGCTGCATGGATCTTCAGGTCTATGTCTGCGTTCCAAATGGTACCCTATTGCCTACATAGTGCACTACTTCTGACCAGAACACTATGGGCCTTGGTCAAAAGCAGTGCACTATTCTGGGTTCGAGTGCAGGCTCTGTGGCAGCCGGCCGCGACAGGGAGACCCATGGGTCGGCGCACAATTGGTCCAGCATCGTCCGGGTTAGGGGAGGGTTTGGCCAGCAGGGATGTCCTTGTCCCGTCGGGCACTAGCGACTCCTTCGGGGGACGCACGGCTCTCGACCTTCTCCTCTCCCGAGTCCGTACGGGAGTTGCAGCGATGAGACAAGATTAACTACCAATTGGATACCACGAGATTGGGGAGAAAAGGGGCAAAGTAACAAAAAAATTGTGCACTAAATAGAGAATAGGGTGCAATTTGAAACACAAGCAATATATCTCAGGTGGTGCTGTAGTAATCTGTCTGGAGGCAGAGATCTAGATCCTCTGATATATAATTCAACAGCCCAGCCATACACGCCACACAAAACACAGTTCACACACTGCTGCTAAACACACTATACACACAGAAAACACATACCCTCTGCGGTGACAGTGTATTACATGACTGGTGGCCAACACCTCACATCTGTGAATCTTTTGTTTTGATAGTGAACACACACACACACACACACACACACACCAAGTTCAGTGCTATTCGGATTCCTTGGGATGTTCCTACCCTAAACATTTCTGTAATTTCAACTTCAAATGGGGTCAGGACGTCCCAAGGATCCCAGATCGCACGGACCCCTAGCCAACCACCCACCCACACACACCGCATGTATTCATCACATGGTTCGTAAAAAAACAGGTGTAGACTAACAATTAAATGTTTACACACACACACAGCTGATGAAGACAAGTGATATCGCATGACAAGCCAACACCTCACATCTGTGAATCTTGCTTACACAAACACACTCTCTCTCTCTGTCTCTCTCTCTCACACACACACACACACACACACACACACACACACACACAGTTGATACGTTTTGATAGCAGATGAACCATGGAGTGTGCGGTTGTTGACAAGGCAGCATGTCATGATAAGTCAAGACGCTAATGAGACAAGTCCACCAAGATCTTAGAGACAGTCTCTGTCTCTCCCCTCTCTCGGTCTACCCCGCTCGCTCTTTTAATTCTGCCTTAATCACAGCAGTGTCTGTAGAATCTACCATTGATTTCTCCTCAGATCAATGGCCCTGCTTATCTCCTTACACTAGATTACAGGAAGGCTTTCAGCAGAGACCCAAACCCTTTGAGTTCTACTACAATGGAGAGCAGGGCAGCCAGTCTAAGGGGCTTTATAGCCCAGTAATTACACACCCTTAGACCGGGGGTGAAGGCAGATGGAACAACTTAACCTAAGTCCCAAATGGCATCCTATTCCATATGTAGTGCACTACTTCTGACCTGGGCCCATAGGGAATTGGGACACACCCAGACTGAACAATATAGCTACACTACACATGACCTAGTTAGAGTAGCTGTTAGGCCATTTAAGGTTCTCTGTTAACGAGCAGCAAGCTTCAAACAGGGATTGTGTTGCTGAGCTAGGAGGAACATAACGTCTTAGTTTGGATTTGAAGGGGCAAATGTGGCCATAACCCAAAAAAAACCTCATGAGCAATTCCTCTTTCTCCCTCCTCTCGGTCGTTCTGTGTGTCTCTCGCTCTCTCCCCTCCCTCTTTTCCTAGCTCTCCTCTAGCTTTCACTCTCTAGTAAACAGTGGTTGTGTCTCCATGTAAGGCTATAGGGAGCAGCTCGGTGACAGAGCTGTGAGGAGCAAGACACAGAGAGCTGGCACTACATTGCAGACCTCAGAGCTCTGGTGGAAAACAGGACAGTGGAAACTAAGTGGGGGAGAGACGTGTGAAACCGGTTGGATCGTTGAAGCTCAACGATCTCCAGCAAGTTCCTTGAAGCAAAAGGTGCAAACCTTTCAAATGCTTTTAATACTTCTCTCGCTGAAGTCATCTTTTTCTGCACCTCTCATTCCCAGTATCTCACCCAGTACTTAGAAACAGGAGAGGAAGAGAGAGTGAGGTCACGACTTTGAGAGGGGATTACTGTCCTAAATCTGTCTAGTCTTCCAGTCAGTCAGCCAGCCAGGCAGCCGCTCAGGTGTCATCTACTCCACTGTAAAGTGAAGTTGTCAGATGTCACAACGAGGTAACAATAACAGATCCTCACACACACACACCGCAGTGCCATTATCCAGGTCAGATAGCGTAGCGGTGTAGCATAGAGTGTGTGCAGTGGAGCAGAGAGGGAGAGGCTCTTCTATCCTCAAGGGGAATCCTACTACAGGACTAACTGGTCTTTCTGTCTGAGTGTATTTTGAAGTTGTTGTTCAACCCTTTTCATACCAGGTAGTTTGATACTTTTCTCATCGACGGCAACAACCCGGACAAGAGTTCCAAGAGTCAAAGTGGAAGCTGGGGATGATTAGGTGGCAGTGACCATGGTTGTATCAGGGGTCGGCCTGGTGAGGGAAGTTAGTGAGGTGGTCACAAAGACCTCAACTTTAACCACCCATATACTCTCCCTGCAATATAAGCTGCCTGGGAGAACTATAGCGTGATGCTTGTGTTGATGTATCCACCACACTGCTAACACGCTGGTCCAATGTTGATATTGTTCCCGTGTACTACGCTCCCCTGAGTGATCCAGTCTGTCAGGTGACTCTCCTCTCCACTGTACTATAGCTACGGCTCAATGTCATTCTGCTCCATCCTCTGCTGTTAGGTTTAGTAATTAGAACCATCATTTCTCTCCTCTGAGGTGGCTTCTGTTGCATTCGGACTCATTTGGGTCGTCTCTCCCAGCCGGTGGAGACAGTGTCAGGATTCTAGAGAGGTGGGGTGGAACAGATGAGTTTGATGGTGAAGGTGTTGGATGATTGTCCTTCGAGCTCCAGTGACATTCGTCACGGCCAGGGATCAGCCATGATCGACGGCGACCCTAGAGCCATTAGAGTCCAGTGATAGACCAACCGACTTTTCACCTCGTCGGCTTGGGGAAATCAAATTAGCAACCTTTCGGTTACTGGCCCAACGCTCGGACCGCTAGGCTACCTGCCACCCACCCAGGCTACAGGCGGTATGGTACACAACGCAAAGAGAGAACAGACATGTGGAACAAGAGGCAACTGAGCAGTCGCACATGAACACAGTCAGACAAGTGCATCACACACCGTCAGGGAAGGCGTGCACAACCAAAAGACCTGGTTGAACAGCAGGAATCACAGAGGTGGGTTCTAGTCCCCCAAACAACTGTATAAAGCGGTCACAGCCCACCATCACCAGAGGGTGTGGGAAGGACTGAGTAATATGACTGATGTTTTTGTTAAAGTCACACACACTTTTCAGCATCCACTGCCAATATCCATTCTCTGAGTAGCTTAGCTCAGAGACTACAGTTAGGCCTGTGGTAGTGGGCACATCAGAAGCTACAGAGGGGGAACAGAAGGAGATAGGAGCCACGTCGATTCATAGCACCACTAAGTAGCCCCAGTACCGGGTTGTTGTTACAAGTCATGTTGCATCCATACTGAAGCCTCTTGAGACTAACAGAGAGGCAGCTATAGTGCAGCATCTGTCTGTGAGTGGTGCAATACAATAGGGCTACTGATAATAGATAGCAGATAATAGATAGCAGGTTGCATTTAGCAGCACCTCTTCTCAGGCGGTTTGAGGACTAACCACCCGCCTCTCTAGAACGGGATTGGAGGAAACTCTGGCACCAGTTTGACCCTCTTGTTCTTTCAGTACAGCACAACTACGCACTCGCTGTCCGCCTCGTTCCCTCAGTCTCTCCTTTAAGCCTTCTTCATGCCTCCTATCTTCCTCTCCTCTGTTACCTCACACAATGGATTTACCCTGTCTTACGTAACATCATTAGCAGTAGAGGGGCTATTCTCTTCAGCGGAGCGCCGTATTCTCCAGGCATGGTGTGTATTCCACCATAGACGCGCAGGAGGCCCCAGCTAAACATGGATAAAAACCAACCAGCATCTCCCACACAGTGACAAACTCAACTGGCCGCAGCGGAGATCTTTGGCGATAGGCGGGGGAGAGACGGGTGAAATAAAGAGAGAGGGTGAGAGAGAGAGAGGCGAGAGATGGAGAGATTGAGAGGGGGGAGAGAGGAAAGAAAGAATGGGAAAGGGTAAGAGGGAGAGAGAGCGCGAGAGCGAGAAAGAGGCGGAGAGAGGGAAAGCCAGAAAGGCACAGCTATGACACTAAGCTGACAGAGAGAACAACCACATCTCATTACAGAGGCATACAGCATCTGCCAAACTCTTCCCCCTCAGCTTAGAACGTGTCCTCTCCTCTCGCCTTCTCTCCTCTCATATCAAAGCCACTCTAAACCCAGCTTCTCTTTTCTTTTCTTGATCTCCATTAGGAAACCAATCTAATATCCCCTCTTGCCCTCACAGCCAAGAAGCAGAAGTTGTCCAAACTTTTTCACAGCTTTTAGCCGAGTCATCTTCCATCCCACACTTACATCACTACTCCTGGTGATGAAGCCATTTTTCTGATTCCATTCCAGCAGCAGCCATGAGTGAGATCCTGTAAAGCACATAAGTTCACCTCGCCAGCCTGCCGGGCAGGCCAATTACTTATCAGCGAATAAGAAATCTTACTCCGTCTGGTCTGGCAGGACGTATGAGGGAGATGTTGTAGAGGAGGTGAAGGGAGTTCGTACATCTGCTTGATCCTAGGTAACACCACACTGTTAGCTTCTGCAGACACACACACACACACACTCGCATATGCGATATGCACGTGAGCACACATCTTGTCAATCTCCCTACCGAAACACTCTACACAGTGTCCCCACTGCTCTGAGACCAATGCCACGGCCAGAGACTGGTGGCTCACAGCTTGTACGTCGTGATGATGCCTCCAGAAACATCTGTGGTTAGATTGCGGGTCCACGGGCGTCGAGCACAGAGCAGAGTAGGTGAATGAGGAGACAGCTCCCTGGGACTGTACTGCTAATGACACTGCTCAGAGTGTGTGAAGAAGACTTTGTTAAGGGTTTGTGTGTGGGCCCGTCACCCTTAGATCATGGGCCTGCTCTTTAAAAATACAAAAGTAATCTTTAACAGAGGACAGAACTCCGAGTAAGAAGCCCACACACACACAGAGAGAAGTATCACATCAAAGCCTGGCAGGTTATTCTCTAGGACTAGAGGGAAGGCGGAGCAGAGGGGTAGCCCTGATGTGAGCATCTATAATTGGTTCTGTAGACTCAAACCAATGTGAAACATCCAGAGGACTTGTGGTTGTATTTCGGCACGCTACAGTCACAAGGTAAGACATGCGTTCAGAACAATGTGCTATTTATACAGGTCTTTTGTCAGGGAAAAGACAAAAAGTTCAAAGGAGCGCACAACACACACACACACACACACACAGGGATCATGCTACAGATTACAAGTAAAGCAACGGCACTAACATCATTGTGTGGAAGGACTGTCAATCAGTGAGGCAAGGCCCTTTATATTGACTCTGTAATTCAATATTGTCCCTGATCGACACGCTGGTAACTAAGCCTAAGTAGAAGATACACACACTGACTAAACACGTGTCCCTACTCCTACACACCTACGTGTGTTTACTGTCATTCTATATATAGAGCACAGCACAGACAGTACTGTATGTTCACGGCTTCAGAGAACGTCTCAAATTATACTTTACTCACCACAGACCAGGGGCGGGCAAACTTTTCGGGCAAAAGGGTCACGTCGGGATTTCAAAATTGAATGGAGGGCCACAATTTTTTGGGACCGATGTGTTTGGCTAAATCAAATTGCAGGCCAGAAAAAGGGTGGTAATTTGAAAATATATACAGTTGGAAATTTTGTCGGAAATTTACATACACCTTAGCCAAATACATTTAAACTCAGTTTTTCAGTTTTTAATCAACCCTTTTTCCTCCAAACATAACGATGGTCATTATGGCCAAACAGTTCTATTTTTGTTTAATCAGAGGACATTTCTCCAAAAAGTACCATCTTTGTCCACAAGTGCAGTTGCAAGCCGTAGTCTGGCTTTTTAATGGCGGTTTTTGAACAGTGGCTTCTTCCTTGCTGAGCAGCCTTTCAGGTTATGTCGATATAGTACTTATTCTACTGTGGATATAGATACTTTTGTACCAGTTTCCTCCAGCATCTTCACAAGGTCCTTTGCTGTTGTTCTGGGATTGATTTGCACTTTTCGCACCAAAGTACGTTCTTCTCTAGGAGACAGAACGCGTCTCCTTCCTGAGCGGTATGACGGCTGCGTGGTCCCATGGTGTTTATACTTGCGTACTATTGTTTGTACAGATGAACGTGGTACCTTCAGGCATTTGGAAATTGCTCCCAGGGATGAACCAGACTTGTGGAGGTCTACAATTAATTTTCTGAGGTTTTGGCTGATTTCTTTTGATTTTCCCAGGATGTCAAGCAAAGAGGCACTGAGTTTGAAGGTAGGCCTTGAAATACATCCACAGGTACACCTCCAATTGACTAAAATTATGTCAATTAGCCTATCAGAAGCTTCTAAAGCCATGACATCGTTTTCTGGAATTTTCCAAGCTGATTAAAGGCACAGTCAACTTAGTTTATGTAAACTTCTGATCCACTGGAATTGAGATACAGTGAATTATAAGTGAAATAATCTGTCTGTAAACAATTGTTGGAAAAATTACTTGTGTCATGCACAAAGTAGATGTCCTAACTGACTTGCCAAAACTATAGTTTGTTCACAAGAAATGTGCGGAGTGGTTGAAAAATGAGTTTCAATGACTCCAACCTAAGTGTATGTAAAATTCCGACTTCAACTGTAGGTCCAATTTTTTTAACTCAAACCTCCTGAGGCTCGTGGGCACCAAGTGTACCACACAAGGAATAGGGTGCCATTCCCTTCTAGGTGTAATCAAGGTTCACTACATTCGTTTCAACAACCAGGTCGTGTCAGATCAGTGATTAGGCCAGCTCAAGGAAGGGAGGAAAGAAGGATCAATCCTGCATTAAAATGTATATGGGACAGGCTCATAATGACACAGGTCAAAGTGTGTGTCTGTGCTGTGATTATCATGCAGAGTCCCTCCACTCTCAGTGTCTCTGATTCAGAATTCAGAGCGACCTAATCTGGTTTAATGAGTCTGGTGGTGGAACACTTGTGAAATATTTAAGGCTGCTGGATTTCCATGACACACACACACACACACAGAGATACACAGATACACGCTGTATTTCTACAGTATCTACAATGCTGATTTCAACCGGGGCCGAGGTCAGTCAGGAGTGCCTAGAGGCAGGTTATTCTAGCTGTGCGTGTGCGTTTGCGCGCGTGTACCGTAGCCGTTTTTCAATGCAAATGACATGATCTGATTCCCACTGAAAGTGTGTAAAGCTAAATCTATTCTGACTGAGGAGGGGGGGGGGGGGGGGAACATACAGCCTGTTCCCACAGAGGAGGTACAAGCTGCACATAATCAGTAGTACATTTCGGATCCATTAAAATATCATGTTTGTGAGATAAATGTCTTATCCACTGGCCAAAGCCACTTTTCCTTACTTTTATGAGCGGGGAGCTAGAGCAGTGTATTTCTCTCCCCTCCCATTCACCTCTCCTCCTTCTCTCTTCTCTTCTCCTCTGAGCAGTTTGAGAGCGAGAGCTGTCCTCTATAAACTATCACCTTGAAGCCTCACTGGTCCATCCCAGATGTACGAGGATGTGAATACACAATTATATTCAACTTGATTTTCCATTTCAACCTGACTGACAGTAATTCACTTAGCCAATGTAGTCTAATTAAAACAACCATTATCTTTTCATAGTGAAAGAGGAGAAGGAGACCGGTAGACAGATAGAGAAAGAGAGTAAGAAAGAGATAAAATAGAGAGAAAGAGAGAGAAAAAAAGAGCGAAATCAGCAATAAGAAGGCTGTCAACTGTAAATCAACAGCCTTACTAGGCATCTCCTCCAGGTGCCATTGAACCCCTGATTAGAACCATATTACTTCAGCTAACCTCATTATACACACACGTCAGAGTGCCAAAGTATGAGTCATAATACCCCTAAAACCTAGCGGTCAAACAGGGAAATGGTTCCAATAGTTTTTCTACCTTTCATTTTTCCGCCATTAGAAATCCTTAAGATAAGGGCTGTGTTTTGTGTAGGTTTAACCTGACGTGACATTTTGATAACCGTGGAAGTCTCTCTTGGACAAGGCGACTTTTATCAATATATTTACCTGTATTTACCCCCCCAAAAATGAAATGCTAATGTGGCAATCATACAGAACTACAAATGCCATTATGCTCTGGATGAGACTGCCGAATCGAGGCATAGGTAAGAATCTCTGGATTAACTCATTCATTGAGCAATGAATAAATTGGCTACATTCATTTAAATGGACCATTCTGGGAACTGTCTTGGGCAAGTTTTAAATTGACACAATACCTGTTAGCAAAGGTGTCAGCTAAAGATGGCGTGCAGGAGCTGGCAGGAATTTCAAGCATGTTCAAAATCTGAGTAAATAGAGCTGAATAGATAATAGCTATCTGATAAAAGTCCCCTTGTCCGAGAGAGATTTACACAGTTATCAAAACGTCACGCCAGGGTAAGCCTACACACAACACAGCCCTTATTCTAAGTGTTTCTAAAATCCCCTATGGGAAAAATGAATGGTGGATAAACGATTGGAACAATTTCCCTGTTTGACCGCTAGATTCTATGGGTATTATGACACCTCCACTGTGGGGCTATATTACCCTCGACAGTAACAGAACTGTAGGCCTATAGGTCAACCCATGTAGCTCCAATCTCAGTGATCTCTCATCCACCTTCCCCGTAATTGGCATCCCATTTGTGGTGGAAGGATCTAATATGTATTGGTCAGTTGTTGTACACAGCATATAGCACTGCAGAAAAATAGACACTGTCATGAAAGCTTGGCAGCCATTTAGAAATGTGATGATGGGTACCTTGTTTCACCTTTGGGTGTCATTGGATGGCACAGCTCAACACCAAACCCAATGACCCTGCCACACACACACACACAACCAACTGTACATCTGTATGGACAGTAAAACAAATGCGCTTGCATATGCACACACACTGTTGGAGAGACATCCTAGAGATAACAATCCTTCACTTATCTTTTGGCTTGGCCCTAAGGCAACCATAGACAAAGAATTCTCAAAGCTATATTTCCAGTTCTGAAACAAAAGATTTTTCACATTCAAAGCCATAAAAAAATAATTCCTGAAAAACATCCCAAAATAGAACTATGAAATGGCAAGCGTCTGTATTTTGCACTGCCTATCGATAAACAAACTCCTTTTTAATGCAGAGCCAGAAACATTTCAATTGATTCTGGTAGCTACAGAGACCAGCTTCAAGCTTCACCTCAACAATCCCTTTTATTGCTCTCATTCCGTTTGTTTTTCTCTATTCAATCCATCTGATTGCATGATGAAAACAGATTTAGAACATTACCATATTGAAAACCACTCAGAGAAACAGTCCAAACCAGTTGCCAACACAGATTGGAATTTTCAGAATCATCAAAAGCCTTGCAGGCGGCATATGCAGATCCCCCTGATCATTACAAAGCTAGGCAGTGTAGTCCATTACCTATTTAATAAATCCCTCTCAGCCTCAGCATGTGCCCTATCTCTGGGCTCGGCCCTGGTGTCAGGCTGCTGGTGGGTAGTGAGCGGGCCAAGACTGGGGCTGATACACTGAGTTGGATTAGTACATTCACTGGGAGGACTATAGCCAGAACTATAAACCCACCATCTGAAATGTATAGGCCCTGTTCTGGGAGGCCTGCATGGGGCCTGGGCACAGAGTAAACAGAAAGCCAAGCTCTCCAACTTTGGAGGCATCAGCCCAGCTATTACAGAGGCAGCAGAAAAAGAGGGGAGGTTTTCAAAGGGAGCCAAAGTCGCATCATCTCATGTAGATCAACCCAATGATTCACGGGAAAACATGTCTGTTACTTTGACCATATGGCGATACAAATGGTACTTACAGTGGCAAGAATACGTATGTGAACCTTTCTGCATAAATCGGTCATAAAATTTGATCTGATCTTCATCTAGGTCACAACAATAGACAAACACAGTCTACTTAAAATAACACAAACAAACAATGATACGTTTTCATGTCTTTATTGAACACACCGTGTAAACATTCACAGTGTAGGGTGGGAAAAGTATGTGCACCCTTGGATTTAATAACGGGTTCACTCTACTTTGGCAGCAATAACCTCAACCAAACGTTTTCTGTAGTTCCGTTCCAGACCTGCACAACAGTCAGGAGGAATTATTAGACCATTCCGCTTTACAAAACTGTTTCAGTTCAGAAATATTCTTTGGATGTCTGGTGGAAACCGCTCGAGGTCATGCCACAGCATCTCAATCGGCTTGAGATCAGGGCTCTGACTGGGCCCCTCCAGAAGGCGTATTTTCTTCTATTGAAGCCTTTTCTGTTGTTGATTTACTTCTGTGTTTTGGGTTGTTGTCCTGTTGCATCACCCAACTTCTGTTGAGCTTCAATTGTCGGACAGATAATCAAAACATTTTACAGGAGAATGTAAGGCTAACATGGGAATTCATTTTTCCGTCGATGATAGATAGCAAGCTGTCCAGGCCCTGAGGCAGGAAAGTATTTGGGATGAGGTTTTGATGTTGGTGACTCAGAGATCCACGGGGAACCTAGACCCAGTTGTATCTGGTCAAGAGGACTTTGTTAGTTTCAGCTGTTATTTGGCACTGGGCCGCCTATACTAACCCCTCTCTGACCAACAGGACATAATGTACTGGAATCACACACAGTCGCACACACACACAAACGACAGACAAGGTCAGGAAACACAAGGGATGGAATAGAAAGGCAAACACTGTGTGGATGGAACTGGAGGAGAGTGCAGCTGCAAGCATCTGTTTTATTTATGTTAGTCTTCTAGATTATATGACTGATCCACAAACAATGGCATTGAGATTCACTGAGAGATGAGTCATGCCCTTCCTATCCTGAGATTCTGTCTTTTGTTTGGCCTAACACACACAGGCAGGCAAGCAGGCAGTCACACACATCTGTGTTTTGTGTATGCCCCTGGATAACCTGGACAACCCATGAGCCTGATGACCTCTTCCCTCACTTCACCACAGGAGAGACGGCCACACACACACACACACACACACACACACACACACACACACACACACACACACACCTGCTGTGTGTTGCCATACAAGGACTGTGGGATTCTCCTGCTCCTTTCACATAGGATTCATGGTATGTTGCCTGTCAAAAACAATTGGGCAATGTTTATATGATCCCCTTTCAAATAGCCCCATTTTTACATCTTGTCAGCGTTTGCCTTTTATATAGCCATCGCTATACCCGGCAAGGAGCAAGAGACATTCAACTTTGACCCGGTTGATGCGCCCGTTGTCATGGTAACCTGAGGAGACAGTAACATGTCCTAAATTCCTCTGTTTAAATTCAGACCCGCTTTCATTCGTCACATTCGCAACAGTAAGTTAGCAGCTCATCATACTTGGAAATAATTACCTTGTAATGTGTTCATTTTCCCGGTACGGTGAATTTAAAAAAAAGGTTGACTAGAGTTCAACGTAAAACGTTGTCAGATATGTTCTGGTAATTATATGAGATGGATAGCAATGAACCAAAACATTGTCGAGAAAGTTTATTTTAGTTGCCTGGCTTGTTGGATTGAAAAATACATTTATAAACAGTTTTTTTGGGGGGGTGAGCATGTAACGTTGCTATTTGATGCGTTTATACTTTTTTTTATAATGACAAGGTCAAGTTTGATGTCGGAAAACAACAACAGAATGTTCATGATTTAAAGCGTGGCAAAGCATTCACCCTCACAAAGAAATGCATTATTAAATTTGTTTATGCAGGTCCTAAGAAACATTATATACGACTAATGCAATTTATTTTCAAAAGAATATAATATTTTGAGTTGATGTTACTGGTCTGTGCGGCCTATGCCATGTAAATCAGTTGTTATTTTGTTCATTAAAACAGACAAGACACAGCTGGATGAACTTCTCTCCTCTCAAACTCCCCGCCAGTTATTTTCGACAGAAGACAGAAACTCCACATCTCTAAGGACGCTAAGTTAGAAACTGTAATGGCGCGCTCTCTCTCTTCCTCCCTCTCCAATCAATATATCTTATTAGCAGACATTATGGGGCATGGCATAGGACCTCTACCCTTATTCACACCAGTAATTCCACCATGTGGATTGTGCTGAAGGTGATGGAGGAACACAGAGAGGGATAGAGATGTGTGAATATACGAACACAAATGGCCATTGTGAAGGCTCTCAGGAGGTGATGTAATGCATCACACCTACGATTTGATGCATTACTATGACACCTACAGACAGCTGAGCAGCCAATTACTTTTTGAGGTCGTTAAGAAGGCTATCTGACCAGAGTCATTAAGAAGGTTACAGAATAGCTGAGAGTATGAACAATTGAACCTAAAATTACAGTTTGTGCACTTTCCTAGGTTTTTTTCTCCTTTGGTTACAGTTGGCTAGATTGTTTTTTTTCCTGACCAGAATCACTAAGAGCCAACAGACGTGTGTGTGTGTGTGTGTGTGTGTCCAAAAATAAAGTAATTCAAAGTTGGGAGTGATTGAGGGAGAAACTCATAGTAAAGGGTGGAGGATATTGGGTTGTGAATCATCACGTACAGTAATCCAAAGCAGATGCTTCTCTTCGTAATACCTCAAATATGAGTGAGGCTTAGTTGCAGTGTGTGTGTGTTTGTGTGTGTGTAGCCATTGAGCTCTATCACCCTGTTGAAACAGTGGTGTTAATTACAGTTGATCCCTGGGTCTCACAGGAAGAGGGAGGGGTGATAGAGCATCCAATCTCAGATGAGAAAAGCCCAAGCCACTGCACCGCTGAACACTATGGATTGCCTGGCATTCTGGCACCTTCTGGGAGACTTTAATTTCCACTTTCCAAAGACAAATCTGATGCTTGGATAATGCAGTCACACAGACGCAATGACAGACACACCACACTCTCCGTATTAAAGCGTATTCCCACACAGTATCAGTAGACAGACCCAATCCAGTTTGAAGGTACACAGTTGATTACAGCGTGACTTGGACTGCAGTAAACAGTCTCTGTGTGAAGCACCAACAGTCTTGTCTGTTGTGGATCTGTGTCCAGTTCAGTCTGATTTCACAGTGACTGTTTATACTGACCTTAGGGGACTATCAGTTCATCCTGTCTTGTGGCACGGCTCCAGACAAGCATGACAGACAGGACAAATGGATATCATATCATGTTTTAAAAGCTTGGTTGGCGACATGAAGAAAAACTGAACCATATGAATTGGTGACCACAAAAGAGAGAGAAGGGGGCAGAAGAGCTGCAGTTACCATGACAGCGTTCGCACATGGATAGGAAGTAGATTAGTCTGTTTCCTGCAGCCTGTGGGCCTGACTTCCCGTGGATCAGAGGGAGGGCCTCTCATCTAGGGAGGGGCAGTAAATCACTGGCCAACAGACCACAGACCAGAAAACCATTTCAGCGACAACAAATCACAGACTCTGCATTTCATTAGCCTGACAACTCACAATAAATGATTCTGCTGCTGCTCTGTCGTCCGCCACATACTTGACTCTGAGACTGCCATCATTCAAGTCGTTTGTGGTGACGAGGGACATTGTACAAAACAAAGTCATCAGCGATTGGATCGTTTCTAATCAAGGGATCAAAGCCATTAACACATTTTCAAACTGCCGCTTTACCCACGTGTGTTCTGGCTCTGGCCCAACCCATTGGTTTCTGGACCAATCAGCTGGCCCGGGAAGTCGAGAAGGTACTCAGATCCAGACTTATTGCAGAGAAGAAACTAACGTCCGTGGGCGTGGCGTAGTGTTTAGCCGGAGCAAGGTGACTGGGTAGCCAGGCACGTATGTCAGACCACAACATAAAACAGAGGGGATAACTGACCACAGGCCATGTAATATCAGCCATAACACAGAAAGACCTGACTGCCCAATACAGAGATCTAGGCCTACTCCTACAATCAACTAGACCTTCAGAGCATTTCCAACATAGGCTGTCACTCAAATATGGACCTCAAAGCCAGTTCCAATGCATTTTCCCCCTCTAATCAGGGACAGATTTTGACCTGGGACAACAGGTGGGTGCGATTCATTATCAGGTAGAAAACAAAACCAGCAGTAGTCTGGCCCTCGTAGGGTAGGATTGGAATACCCCTTCAACCAACTGGCTCTTCAGCCACAGTGAGTCTGCTGAGTGGGTCAACATCTGCCTCCTAGAACCAGTCTAACCCAAAGAGGCTGTCAGAGTTGATCTAATGAAAAGAACCAGAGGACATAATGTCCATGAAAACTAGAGTGAATATAACTCTCCATTTGCCTGTCTCTCCCATGAGATATTATCAAATCAAAATCAAATCAAATGTATTTATATAGCCCTTCGTACATCAGCTGATATCTCAAAATGCTGTACAGAAACCCAGCCTAAAACCCCAAACAGCAAGCAATGCAGGTGTTGAAGCACGTTGGCTAGGAAAAACTCCCAAAAAAGGCCAAAACCTAGGAAGAAACCTAGAGAGGAACCAGGCTATGTGGGGTGGCCAGTCCTCTTCTGGCTGTGCCGGGTGGAGATTATAACAGAACATGGCCAAGATATTCAAATGTTCGTAAATGACCAGCATGGTCAAATAATAGGTCTGTGACAGGTATGCTTCCACTTCTGCTGCTTGTCATCTCAAAAGATTTTCTAGGCAAATCTATAACCTATATTATCACGCATTACACAATTATGATTAGGGATGCACAATATAAATCGTTGAACATATCGGGATCGGACGATATTAGCTAAAAATGCCAACATCGGTATCGGCCCGATGTCTAGTTTAACGCAGATGTGCAGAACCGATGTCAAAGCTGACGTGCATATCATTAACGTAGGTGCATGAAGTAATGACGCCACGTAACATTTTGCGCTACAAGTGCCACACAGCATTCCTAACCTAGCCCACAATGTCTGCAGTGTGGATCGAGCATTCAACAAGTAGAGTAAGAAAATCTCAGCGAGACTCCATACAATGGAACGCTGTTTGGGTCTTTGAGTGTCAAAAAGGATACACGTCAAATAACACTATTTGACAATAAGACGTGTTAAATAAGCTTTTAATTTGACACATCAAATAACAGTTCTATTATAGAATGTTGTGTGTTCTGAATTTGCACGTGCAAGCCAAGTGCCACCACTACTATCAGTAGCACTGTCAAAGCTGCACCAAAAAAGTCTGCAAACAAGCAAACACCGGGCACGAACGATGTGTTTACAATGCCGCGTTGGTAATAAAGCATTATTTGTTCGACCACAACTTCTGGGGTAGCTAGCTTTAAATTGGTACCTACAGTGCCTTGCGAAAGTATTCGGCCCCCTTGAACTTTGCGACCTTTTGCCACAATTCAGGCTTCAAACATAAAGATATAAAACTGTATTTTTTTGTGATGAATCAACAACAAGTGGGACACAATCATGAAGTGGAACGACATTTATTGGATATTTCAAACTTTTTTAACAAATCAAAAACTGAAAATCACACCTGTCCCACAGGTGTGATGTTCAGATGTACCGATCCTGTGCAGGTGATGTTACACATGGTCTGCCACAGCGAGGACAATCAGCTGTCCGTCCTGTCTACCTGTAGCGCTGTCTTAGGCGTCTCACAATACGGACATTGCAATTTATTGCCCTGGCCACATCTGAAGTCCTTATGCCTCCTTGCAGCATGCCTAAGGCACGTTCACGCAGATGAGCAGGGACCCTGGGCATCTTTCTTTTGGTGTTTTTAGAGTCAGTAGAAAGGCCTCTTTAGTGTCCTAAGTTTTCATAACTGACCTTAATTGCCTACAGTCTGTAAGCTGTTAGTCTTAATGACAGTTCCACAGGTGCATGTTAATTAATAGTTTATGGTTCATTGAACAAGCATGGGAAACAGTGTTTAAACCCTTTTACAATGAAGATCTGTGAAGTTATTCGGATATTTACGAATTATATTTGAAAGGCAGGGTCCTGAAAAAGGGACGTTTATTTTTTTTCAGAGTTTAGATGGGTCCGACCACCATTAATCAAATAACTGTCTTATGAGGGTTATTTTAGATGACCCCTAGCTATATTGTTAGCTAGCTAACTATAAAGCTACTGAAAAATATGTTATTTTGCTATGTTTTTGGAGAATGAGCTCCCTAGCTTTTTTTTTTTAATGACCAGCACTATAGGTGCACGAGACAACTTTACCAGCATCATAGCATATGTATCGATGAATCGCTGTGATATATGAAATACGAGTGATAGAGTAATCAATGTGTAATAACTACGTAAAATATTTATGAACGCATTAAATTAGGTGATGTGCAGTCATATTCAGGTCCTGATTGGTCAACAAGCTTATTTACTGTTATTTGACACACAAAGACCCTCGCGGCGTTCCATAGTATGAGAAATCCTGGTTGAGAATGAAACAACTGAACAAATGAACAACGAAACAGCACAGCAAGTAAGTGAAAGAAATAGGTTTTGATTACGTTTTACTGGTAATGGGGACATACGTAACTGCCAACTAAATAACTTTTTGGTCAGTGTGTGTGTAACCTTTATTTAACTAGTTAAGAACAAATTCTTATTCACAATGACGGCCTACCCCAGCCGGACGACACTGGGCCAATTGTGCGCCGCCCTATGGGACTCCCAATCATGGACGGATATGATACAGCCTGGATTCGAACCAGGGACTGCAGTGACGCCTCTTGCACTGAGATGCAATGCCTTAGACTGCTGCATCCATGTGTATGTGTGTTAACTATTTAAAATGTACTAGAATGCTTGAAAGGCCACAAACATTTTAAATATCAGTTATCGGTATCGTTTTTTTTGGCAAGGAAAATATCGGTATCGGCCAAAAATGTCATATCTGTGCATCACTAATAATGATATATCATAATAACAAGCCATCATATAATGGCACCATTATTATGACCCAATTCTATAATATTGGCCTGATCCCACAGGCCTTATGTTTTTGTGTGAGAGTGTGAGCGTTTGTCCTCCTGAGTGGGAGAAAAGCTGCCCTACAGCCACACAGAGGTTCCCATGAGACGCTACACAAGGTCAGGTCTCCACCATTCCTCCAGAATCCTCCTTTGAAGCCCCTCCTAATCTAATAGAGGCACAAGCGGGAATTTGGATTCGTTCTGTTTTTCAGTTAGCGCTTACACCAGAGAATATCTGTATTGACAAGGACTAGAGTTGGATGATAAATTGGGCTAATGATCCGATCCCGTGTTGCTTTTGGTGCAGTGAGGCCATTAGCAAGTGTTTTGAGCTGTGTTCCATCCTCCCAATGCTGCAGACTGAGCAGAGAGGTAAAATAACGGTCTGCTCCTCTCTGCAGTAACACCAGACAATCCAACGCAGCGCTCTACCTGTGGTGTGCCACAGAAATAAATTAGATGAAACAACAAGACCGACATTAAGCAAATAGCAGAGACTTCATCCTGAGATAACATGATGAAACAAACAGCATCAAAACCCTCCAACAGCAAAGTGTTCACCTTCAGTTCACCTCCTCGTCTGTAGTCATGGGACCTTTAAACAGATGAAACGTCAGACTCATGGCCCTCTACTGACACACATGATTAAGACAGCAGCGTCGTGTGATCATGGAGGATCAATGAACGCAGCTGAACAAACAGGTCGGTAAGGTCTGGTTCTCCGCAACAACTAACGATTCAAACATTATCTGGTATTTCTTCAGGAGCAGATTACCTTGTTCATTTTTGTGTAGATGAGAGATCAAGGTACCCAAGTGCTTTCTTATCATCGCTCCTTAGAAACTAACGTATCTGTCGTCGCAGAGAGAGAGGGAGAATGATGGTGGAGTGGATCAACGCGTATTAGGGGACATCATTCCCTTCTTAAAGAACACAGAGCTATATTTCTGTAAAACAGTGTTTTAGAATCCAGCTAAACGTTTTACATTTCCAATAAGTCGCCGGGACAGGCTCGCATGCTTTCCAAATGTTATGCTTTTATTAACACTATTAGCACTAGCAACAGCATAGTGTATTTGTTTCCACATGGTCAGAGAAGTTGTCCAGATCCTAGCCTGGCTAGGTTATCCTAAACCAGAGTTCCTGAGGCCAATCCTCCTCTGAGTACGGGAGTGTAAACATGTATCTGGCAACTAGCTCACATCGCTCCCCGTCTGATCACTGGTAAGTAAACAAGACTTTGGCAGCATTTACACAGGCAGCCCAATTCTGATCTTTTTTTCACTAATTGGTATTTTGACCAATCAGATCAGCCCTGGAAAAAAATCTGGTGTGAAAAGATCTGATGTGACTGGTCAAAAGACCAATTAGTGGAAAGAAAAACTGAATTGGGCTGCCTGTGTCAACACAGCCTCAGTGTCCTAACGGACAGCAGTACTCAGGACATTACAAGTGCAGTGGGGACAGTGCAGAAGGGACACGTCAATGAACAGACTAAAGTATTGAGCAAAGTATGCAAACACACCCACGCAGGTAGGCGAGCACGCACACACCATTAAGCCTGCTATTGACAGACACAGCAGGGAAGGACATTCTACAGAGCATTGCAGAGGAAAGAACAGAGCAGTGAGGAAAGGCTTTCACTTAATAAAAGTTACTGCCTGTGGAGAGACAGTCAGGGCCTCAAGCTCTCACTCTCACCCTCCTCCTACCCGCTGTTGCAAACTTCCTCCCTCTCGCTCTCTCCCTCTCGAAACAGCTGTACGCAGAAGTACAGTGGCATACCAGGGGAGCACCTCACATCTTCAACAGCCTTGGTACGTGCACACTTCACACACACACTACTGATTACCATAGTCTGATTAATCATGACTGCGACCAATGCTCTCTCCCTCTATTGGGCCATCCAAAACAAGGTGTATCCTCATCCATTAATCTAGCAATTGCTGTAGAATTAACTAGCAGTACATTCACCACTCTGAGTTGCACCTAGACAACTGACCCTGAATCCAACACTTAATGATTTGCCAGTCAGATGAGCGTTGACCTGAGAGTGATTGGCTTAAATGTTGTCCATTACATTCTCCTCTTTTAGCGCCAGGCATGAATCAAGTGGTCCTGCCTGCGTTTCTGCATCGGGCCTGGGGGCAGAGCACACCGCTCCCTCTGCTTGTAAGATGTGTCCATGTCCTGCTACAAGTAAATGTGTGTATTGAAGTCTGTATTAGTATATTGGAATTGTGTATTCATGGTATGTGTATAATAAAGTGTAATGAGATTTTCATTAAGTATAAAAATAAAAAGCAGGGATTGAACACACTCAGGCTTTGCAATGAGCTCTGGCTAGGAGTGGGATGTTAATGGTAAATCAGGTCAATGATATCTTAGATACTGACAGATCACTCACTCATAGATATGGCCAGTCATAACAACTTAAGATTTCAAGTTGAAAAGATGTATTCTCCATTATAGTACCACCACAGATTAGGGTATGCAGTGCAATGGTACCCAGGGCTGAAAATGACTCAATAAGGACTCTTCTGCAGCTGGAGATGCACATTTTGGAGAATATTCAGAGGTGGAAACTTTCAGTGGGAATTAACGGGAATACATTGGAATTAATGGGAATATATGCAAATTAATATTAATACCATTTAAATGTAATGTTTTTTGCATTGGATATATTTACCATATCATATGGAGACAAACATAAACCTTTTACATTATGATAAGTAGGTAATCCTTCCAATAGAAATACATTTTAAAAAATTAGTTACAAATTTAACTTTAATTAAATGAGCTGACTCTTCACATGGGATGATTTCACTGAACAACAAAAGAAAATTACTTGAATGATCGCCAATGACCCATCGCATCTTCCAAAAACATTTTCAACATACATCTGTAAAATGATAGTCTAGAAACTAAAGCATTGGATGTCTTCCACTCAGGCTTCCATGTCTTCTCCCTAGACCTCCTCAATGTCCACCTCTTGAGGCCTCAGAATCTGATGTTCATCTTCACTATCACTTTCTAACCTTGTTGAGGATGACTCGTTGTCAGGCTCAAAAAGCCTCAAATATGCCCAGATGGCCACCAATTTTTCAACCCTTGTATTGGTCAGCCTGTTGCGTGCTTTGATGTGTGTGTTCCCAAACAAGGACCTGTTGCACTGAGGCGGCTGATGTTGGAGGGATTTGGAGAATGATGGAGGCAACAGGGGAAAGAGCCTCAGATCCACAAAGTCCCTTCCACCAGGTGGCTGATGAGATATGTTGGCACGACTGCCATATTGCATCTCCGTCCCAAAGCCCTTGCTTGGAAGTGTACTTCGCCAGACTGCCAAGAACCTTGCCCTCATCCAGGCCAAGGTGGCGAGACACGGTAGTGATGACACAATAGGCCTTGTTGATCTCTGCACCAGACAGGATGCCCTTGCCAGCATACTTGGGGTCCAACATGTATGCTGCTGCGTGTATGGGCTTCAGGCAGAAGTCTTCACGTTTTGATGCATTTCAGAACTGCAGTTTCCTCTGCTTGGAGCAACAGTGAAGTGGGCAGGGCAGTACGGATTTCTTCTCTTACATCTGCAAGCAGAGTCTGAACATCAGACGGTATGGCATTGTCTCCCTCAATCTGTGCAATGGCTACTGCTATAGGTTTCAGGAGTTTCAGGCTGCTTACCACTCTCTCCCAAAATACATCATCCAGGAGGATCCTCTTGATGGGGCTGTCCATATCGGCAGACAGTGATTTGGCCATTTCTTGGAGAGACTACTTCCCCTTCAGGAGACTGTCAAACATGACAACACCACCCCAGTGGGTGTTGCTAGGCAGCTTCAATGTGGTGCTCTTACTCTTCTCACTTTGCTTGGTGAGGTAGATTGCTGCTATAACTTAATGACCTAACCATTTCCTTGGCTCTCTTGTAGTAGTGTACCCCTTGTTTTCAGTTCCATGATGTCCTTGAGGAGAAGATTCAATGAGAGGGTAGGACTCCACTTTAGACCAAGCAGCCTTCATGTTCACAGCATTGTCTATCACCAGCGCAAATACCTTCTGTGGTCCAAGGTCATTGATGACTGTATTCAGCTCATCTGCAATATAGAGACCGGTGTGTTTGTTGTCCCTTGTGTCTGTGCTCTTGTAGAATACTGGTTGAGGGGTGGAGATGTAGTTAATTATTCCTTGCCCACAAATATTCGACCACCCATCAGAGATGATTGCAATACAGTCTGCTTTCTCTATGATTTGCTTGACCTTCACTTGAACTCTGCATGCAGCAAATTAGTAGATCAAGCATGTCTGGTTGGAGGGGTGTATACTGGGCGAAGAACATTCAGAAATCTCTTCCAATACACATTGCCTGTGAGCATCAGAGGTGAACCAGTTGCATACACAGCTCGAGCAAGACATTCATCAGCATTTCTCTGACTGCATTCCCCCATTGAGTCAAAAGCTGTTGCTATCGTTAAGGTGTCCGATTCATCATTTTCACCTCGAATAGAAGTAGAGGGACTTTGGTCAGAGGTTGCTTGTTGTGAGCGCAGAGAGAACTTTATGCACTTGGACAGATGATTCTGCATCTTTGTTGCATTCTTCACATATGATTTGGCACAGTATTTGCAAATGTACACAGCTTTTTCTACATGGTCTCCACACATCAGTGGCATTTTCCTGTAAAGATTAGAAGAGTAAAAAATATATACAAAGGAAAAAACTATTCCATGTACAGATAAATAGTTAAGCAGTTAGATTAAACAACTCTTTTGTAAGATAAATTATTTAAAATGAAACATGTATGAAAACAGTTGAATTAACACTCCTCAGTAAGCAGGCTTAAGCAAGCTAAAACCCACACGGGGTTGGCTGTAGGCTACTATTTACTAGTAAACCAAAAATCATGTATGTCAGGTAAATTATATTCAGCCCACCCAGTACTGTAATCAAAACTTACCAGAAAGCATGTAGTCCTTGGCTCAGACAGTGTAGTAGTGTGGGCTCAATATCATCTCAGTCATGTGAAAGATCTTGAGAATCAGCTGTACATGTGATGGAAGAATGCACTGTGCATGCAGAGGGTTGCAATTCCATTGAATTAAGGAGTTTACCCAAAATATGCCACAAGACCTAGAATTGCCTTATTTGTATCCCACAAAAAAAAGTTCACCGTTATTAGCCAACTATTTTTATGAACTTAAGCAAAATTTCCCAAATTCCCGGGCTTAACTTCCCATGGAAAATGTCTGGAAAGTTTCCGACCCTTTGCAACCCTAGTTGCAGCACAGCCAAACACAAAGTCTGCATCCCAAATGGCATCCTACTCCCTATATGTAGTGCACTACTTTTGAGCCCTGGTCAAAATGTAGTACACCATATAGGGAATAGGATGCCGTTTGGGATGCACTGTACAGTCGGCTTCTAGATCTGCATTGCTTGTTCTTTGGGGCTTTAGGCTGGGTATCTGTATAAGCACTTGGGGACAACTGCCAATGTAAAAAAATGGCTTTACAAAATAAGATTGATTGGCTAAACAGCCTTTTCGCAGCTTATTGTAAGCAGAAAATGAGGCTTGTGAGAGGCTTGTGGCGTGGAACTAGAGACGTGTTGTGTTTAGGGAGGAGTTGATGAGCAATAGGACAGAGTTGCTGAAAAGCCATAAGAGTTTAGTGTCTCTAGTGAATCATGCAACAGCTTTGACGAGGGCCTGTCATCACATGCTAGTGTCAAAACAATCAGCAACAGAAATGTTACAGGCCATTCTTACTCTCGTCTCCCGCTGTTGAGAGCGAGCTAGGGCAAGAGTGAGCGAACGAGACAGGAAGCTTTTCATCTGTGTAGCAGCTCCACCCAGCCAGCGACCCACTTATAGATCTGTCCCAACTGTTCAACCACAGCTCACATGATCCCAGAGGTGGAAATGTGTGTGGACACAAAACGTACACACACTGCTGACAGATGTCCAGGAAAAGATGAGTGGCTCTTGTATCCTGGTGGAAACACCTGCAAGACCTGTGTCTCCTCCTGACAGCTTATTCTATTCAAAAAGCTCACTCTCTCATACACACACCTCTCTCTAGCCATCTAGGTCTCCATCTGATCAGGTCACTGTTTTTGATACTCTCTTGTTCTCACTCTCTCGTTCTACATCTCTCGCTCCACTCAACTCCATCTGATCGCTCTTTTCAGCCTGACACACAGGAACCTTTCTCGCCATTATTCCTTTGCAGCACCATTCTCAAACTGAAACTCCATCCCTTAGGGTGCATCTAGATTCACAACACAGCTTGTTTCATTAAACGCAGCCCATTGAGGATTCCACCATGGCGAGTGCTGCAGTAAAGCTGAGACCACTACTAGCTATGTCACTTTTCCTTAATGCTGCTTTGTGGCCTCGCCTGTAGGCTCCACACACACAGGCATAAGCCCCAAAACCTGATCTGAGCCGGGCCTAGAGCCTCCACCTCTCATCCTCCTCCAATGGGAGAGTGCTATTCACCAGTGGGCGTGAAGGAGAAGGGGAGCAGGCCATGTTTCTCTAACTGTTTATTTTGTGGTATTCCCTAAGTACTCCCCCAGCTGCCAAACTAAGCCAGGAGAGCTCTGTCTACCAAGGCGGTCTGACTAGCTCTCTTTGCCTACCCACCTACACTCCAAGTGTCAGTTACAGGTCATATCCTCCAACCATTTCCCAATTCACATTCATTCCTCCTTCCCCCTCCTCTCACTTCAAGAAACCAGCGTGGGAAGCAGGGGAGGGAGAGTGAAATGAAGCCACACTGCAGGTCTTAAACATGGCTCCTCATCCAGCTTTCTCTGCCACTCCTAGGTTGCATCCCAAATGGCAACCTGTTCCCTATAGAGTGCACTACTTTTGACCAAGGCCCATAGGGAATAGGATGCCATTTGGACCGCATCACCCAGTGTGAGTAATACGCACATCCAAAACACCCTTATGAAGGCTATTGCAGCTAGCTGAAACGTTCTCTATTGTGGTTAGTGGTATATCAAATCACTTGGGAGCTGCATTTGCTGTGTGTAGGCATTCTTCCTTTACTCTAAGTGTATACATCTGCCCATCCAGCAGGTCCCAAATGGCACCCTTTTCCCTATATAGTGCACCACTTTTGACCAGAGACCTATGGGCCCTGGTCACAAGTACTGTGCTACATAGGAAATCGGGGCCATTTGGGATGCAGGCCTACTGCGTGCGCAAGTGAAGAAATATATCCCAAATGGCAACCTGTTCCCTATAGAGTGCACTACTTTTGACCAAGGCCCATAGGGAATAGGATGCCATTTGGACCGCATCACCCAGTGTGAGTAATACGCACATCCAAAACACCCTTATGAAGGCTATTGCAGCTAGCTGAAACGTTCTCTATTGTGGTTAGTGGTATATCAAATCACTTGGGAGCTGCATTTGCTGTGTGTAGGCATTCTTCCTTTACTCTAAGTGTATACATCTGCCCATCCAGCAGGTCCCAAATGGCACCCTTTTCCCTATATAGTGCACCACTTTTGACCAGAGACCTATGGGCCCTGGTCACAAGTACTGTGCTACATAGGAAATCGGGGCCATTTGGGATGCAGGCCTACTGCGTGCGCAAGTGAAGAAATATCTGAAGGCTAAAGGGAGAGAGGGATAAGTGAATTAAAGATGCTGGGTGAAAGCAACCCTGGCCGTTAATGAATGGGATCTGTAAAGTAAGTGTGTGTGTGTGTGTGTCCTTTAGAGAGCCCCTCCACAACTCCTCACAGCCCAGGAATAATACATGCACTGTATCATTCCTCATCTCTGGCAGCCTTCCACCTGCTGCGGAGGTAATACTGTAGAAGCCCAGCGTGACACACTGAGGTCAGACACATTAGGCGGATCATTAAAGGTCTCAACCACAGCAGCAACATCCCAGTGGGCAATATTAGCTAGTTGAAGCAACGTTATGCTGACGTCTTATATGTTATGTCATGGCCAGCCAGGTTGGATACCGAAAGAAATGGGATGTTTTTTTTAATTACCAGAGAAAGTACATTTCTCTTAGTGGGAGTAGGGGGCCCTGAATGACTGTTTTTGTCTGGTGGGAGGAGTGAGGGAGGCACTTCCATAGTCTCCAGTGGGTTTAGCTCGGTCATGCGTTCAGAGTCTGAGTCAAATGGCTTAGAGTGCATACTGGGTTACACTATACTAGCTGTCTGTGAACTAGTGTACTTCAGGGAGTGTGCACTAGGCAGGGTATTGACTCTTGGGAGTGTTTACTGAAACAGAGAAGGAAACATCTAACACTTCTCCTTGGATTGGTTCTGTCTCCAGGTGCACTTGGACAACGGGGAACAGAGAGGAGAATCCCTGTGTATTAACGGGAGTCACGAGGACACCGGCTGGGTCGTGACACACACACTCACTCCAGCGGCCCACTGTCTGGGTCCCATGGGACCACTTCAACACCAGAGAGAAAGAGAGGGACATAAATCTCTGTGTCCAATCTCTCTAAACCCTCTTCTTGGCTTAGCATTGGACTATCAAAGGGCATTAAGTTCCTTTTGAGATGTAGGAGAGCATAGGGGACTTGGAGGGCATAAGGCCCGCATAATGGACCAATACATGGGCTGACCGGCAAGGAATTTGAGAAGAATTTTTTTAAATCATGCGCAGTGCAAACTGCAAAACAGCACACCATGCACTGCCAACGCAATGCTGTCCAAAACATAAACTGAACAAAATAGGCCTAATTGTTCTCAGTCCAAAATGCTGCTCTTTGTGTTTCAGAAAGATATCCCCATCTAGAAGTGTGACAGTGATTCAGCCCATTGCATTCCTTCAGCCTACGGTCCAACTGGAGTCCATGCCATCAGCAGTATGCCATAGTAATAATCCAGGGGAAGAAGGAGAGAAATCACCGACAGTGACACAAAATAAACACCCACTAATTCACAGCACAGCGATACAGTATGTATGCCTTGAGATACAAAACACACTCCTGTTAGTGGACCTATTTATAACACACGCTATTAGCTCACTGCATGTGTCAGTTGCTACTCTCCAAATGGCCATAGCAGAGAACCAGAAGAGACAGCGGTGAAGCAAAGCCAACTGAATAGCACTGGAGGGCTTAAGACATCATATACATGTGTTTCCTCAAACACTGACTTATCAACCCAAATGTGAATGTTCAACAAACTCAAGCCAATTTTTAATAACGCGGTGTCTCAGGTGCGAGCACACACACATGTACTTACACAGGGTCTAGCAGCGTAGTGTCCCGAAGGAAAAAGACCAACAAGTAAAGCCTGTTCAGCCCTGATTCACACTGGCTTGTCAAACTCCATCACAGACAGTAATGACTTGTTCTGAGGAAAAACTAGACCTCAAACTCTCTGTGTGTGTGTGTGTGTGTGTGTGTGTGTGTGTGTGTGTGTGTGTGTGTGTGTGTGTGTGTGTGTGTGTGTGTTCATAAGGAGGGAATGTGGAGGAGATATTTCCTGTATACTCCAGAAGGTCAGAGGGAGAAAATGGGAAAATCTCAACTGCCGTCAAACAGTACGAGAAGACAAATATCAAGTGTTTCCCATAAAGCGCGGTGGCTTTGAAAATCGAACTCACTTGATGAAGCAGCGGGCTCCTTCGAACGTATATCCCTCCTCCCATCCCGTTGGTAAATCTATGCGGGAAAGAGAGGGGGAAGAGAGAGGGGGAGAGGGGGGGGGGGGGGTAATGAATAGGCTACGAGACAAATAAATCGCAACACACACAAGCGGCTGTTGAGATAGGAGCAGAGATCTACGCGTGACCGAAAACACAGTTTCCCACGCCAGCCCCTTTGGCAATATTTGTAGCCTACCGCTATGCTATCCATTAATGATATATCCTAGTGCGGATGTTAGAATAGCCTCATTGTCATTTCCATTCGTATCCGTTATTCAACTTATTGGATTGATAGGAGCCAATTAAAATGTGAGATCGGCTATGCTTAAGAAGCAGGCTTTTACAGTGTGAGGATCTATGCATTCCGCGCACGAAGTCTTCCCTCTATTGCGGTGGATATGGAATGGTAACAATAACATCCTTATCCGCGAGTCATTTTCACAACAATACAAAAACATATGTTGCAAGTCTCGCATCAATGTTTCATTTTATAATGTTATCAACAACTGTTGTTACAATTGTTACAAAATAACTACCCACTGCTTCGACTACGGGCTTTAAGCCTTAGTCTCGGCTACAACCATGGCAAGTGGCAAACAATGTAAAAAACGAATTTATTCGTTTATTAAATGTGAATGCCTACGTGACGAAACTTTCAACAAGTCTGTCGCAATGCCTAGGTAAAATTAACGTTAATTGGCGGCTCAACTTGGTGGTCCTGGCGCAGAGGGGAGAGACGGCTGTTGCTTGCGGTAGGGAGTCTTCGCTCAACGTTTCTCCGTGGTTTCAGAACCCCTTTAAAACCGAGACTCTTGCGGTATGTAACGAATGGAAGAGTTCTACGAGAACCGTTTTTACCTGGGGTTTTTCTGTGCCCCGTTATGACGGCCTCTCCGGTGACGGGATGCAGCCAGGTCGTACTCTTGGCTTCTTCACTGTTGGGTAAGAAACGGGGAGAAGGTGAACACGCAAATAACACAGACATTATCAAACGCGTCGAAACAAAGCCAATACACTTCCATGCGCTGTATCCTGGGAATATTTACTTGAAGAAGAATATCCTTCCGTCCCGAGTAACCCCATAACTCCAAGAAGAAGGCAGGCAAGAGAGCCAGTCTGGGTTTAGATCCGCCGCCATGTCTAACAGAGGACGGAATCTGGAGTGCGCGTATCCGTGCCGTCGGCGCGTACTCGGGAAAACCTTAGCAACTGGGCGCGGGGAACCTCTGTGGGGCGGGAGCGTGCTTGCATGGTAGAGAGGTCTCCTCCTGTTTTTACATTGTTTTCCAAACTTTTATTGAAACAAATTATAGTTTGTAAGTTCATACTAAGGAGCACAAACACTAGCCTATATAAGCATAGCCTAGAGCAAGCCTATGATTCAGAAAAATAGCCCACCTCAGATATTTACATGCTAAAGATGTAAAATTCAATTAGATATGGCATTGAGTAATATCAATCCGTACAGCATGTCCTTGTAGCCTAGGGCTACTGAATTCACCAATGGAATACTCATCCCACAAGTGTGCTATAGCTTACGCGGATGGTCCGTATTATCACACATGCCATCCCAGGTCAACCTTGAACCTCACTGCATGGTTCAGCTGTCTATAAATCCTTCTTCCACCCAAACAACCCTCCCCCTCCCTTCACCCCCTCCCTATAGGTCAGACAGAGCAGAGGATCCCGAGTAGATTAAATGCATGTGTGTGTGAATGGGTGCATGAAAACAAAGCACTTCAGATACATGTCCACTGTCCAAGCCAAAGTCAAACAAAGGATACCCACTAGATACTGATCTGTGGTCAGTTTGCTGCTCCACTTCCCTAATGGTTAAGGTTAGAATTTGGGGAGGGTAAGCTGATCCTGGATATGTTGTCTGAGAAGGGGAACGTCTTCCCACCCCTCAGGCTCCCTGGCCTTGTGAACTCACCACTAAATCCACCCAATTAGTAATCCTTATGTCCAAGGGGGTTTAGCAGATTAGTGTGTGTGTGTGTGTGTGTGTGTGTGTGTGTGTGTGTGTGTGTGTGTGTGTGTGTGTGTGTGTGTGTGTGTGTGTCAGAGGAGACTGTTATAAGACCACGTTTGGAGTCAAAACATATCTGTTGATTTACTTGTACAACAGCATACAGTGTAGTAACTACTGTGACTTACTTCATTAAAAAAAATGTTGACTACTGTTTAGCACATCAAATGAAAGCAATATTTGCTTAAGTACAGTGATTTGCACAATAATAAATGCAAATCATCCAATACATGGACTAATAATGTGTGACGTAAAAGGTCAATCATGTAAATAAACACTTTAACTAGCTGGTAACTACAGTTATTTGTAAATCATGTAACTCCCAGAGTGTTTACATTCCAGTGTAGATATGGCAGTGGGACAGGAGGATGGAATGCAGTGCTGCTAGTGATTACCGTCTCCTCTCCTCTGGATATCAAAGGTAGCGAGATGTTAGACTACACCAGACACCAGAGCCAAGCGGGGCTGGGGCTATATGGGGAACTGCTGCTGTGAGTGAGGGAGGGAGCCTCAAAACAAACACGATGAAAACGTTTCAAACGCTGCTCTGGTTTCTGTCGACGGTCATTAGGACGGAAATGTAGCACAGGCTGTACTGTCTGTATGTGTGTGTAGGGGAGGGGTTTTGTGTGTATGTGTGTGTGACACGTGCTTATGTGAGAGAGTGCCTGTGGTCTTGGTCTCGGTCACGGTTTACAATATTCTGTCTAACTGTGACTCAGACAGTTTTACTGTGGAGCTTTAGACCAGAGGCTGGGAGGCTTCGTCAAATGCCCATCAAATAACCCTGACGGCCACGACATGTTTGATTTGAGTTCAGCCTTGTCCGAAATCTGGCTTGCCTACTACAGCATACTGTGCACTACTCGCGCTACATACTATTTAGAACGTACAGTTTTGTAAAAGGTATGCTGTAAGCAGCAAATATCAATATACTACTCATCCATACTGAGAGGGTGTCATCAAATGCGCAATAGCGCTCGTTCCCCGCCATTTGTACATTTTTGTAGAGCACATCCCCTATTCTGATTACCAGGTTGTTGTCAAACACAGGTGGGAGGTAGAAGCCAATTCTCTTCTTCAATAGAGTGCAGCGAATTCTACTAGATGAAAAGCCAAAATGAATATGACATCCTGGAATGAATTTTCAACATTTCACATACTATAAAATGTTTTATTTTCGGTTACCCAAGAAGCCTACTATTTAGAATTCAAGTATGGTTATTCGGACATGGCCTCTGTCTGGTACTCTGCTTCTGATTGAGTCTCAGTTTGGCGAAAGTAAAATCACTCTGAGAACAGATATGGCCTTTCTCCCAGACCCATTCTGACTAACTATTCAAGGACTGCGTCCCAAATGACAATACTCCCTATATAGTGTACTACTTTTACCCAGAGCCCTATGGGCCCTGGTCAAAATAAGTGCACTATAAAGGGAATTGGGTGTGATTCAGGATGCAGAAAAAGTCTCCATCAAACTTCCCACCGACCCGAGGGCCTGTCTCTCCCCCCAGTCATGAAAGGGACTGTGAGGGGCTGGAAACTAGGCTCATAATGATTATTGATGAGACTGCGGCTAAGCTACGACCCCTGCCGCCTTTTTGAAGTCGCCTAGCGCAGAGCAGAGCAGTTCGTCTGATGTCATCATTAGAGGGTCCAACCAAGCCAATGGCCTCTTTAGAAACAGACAAGACTTCCTGCTTAGGGGCCAATCTGTACCCCACTGTTACTATAGGAGGGCCTCAACCCCCTTTATCAAAACAAACAACTCCATTCCTATTCCATCCAGTCATCCATCATGCCCTTTATATTTTCCCTGCCATCCTCCTCTCCACCTTATTCTCCCAATTTTTCTCTTCATCTCCCCAACCCTCTCCCAATTCTCACCTCCTATCCTCGCATCACCCCCCAATCCTCCCCATAATTTTTCTCACCCATACTCTCCTCTTTCACCATGTCCTCCTTCCTATCTAGAGTCTCTGACCTCCATGTCACGTCTGTCCCCTCTCTCTGGATCAGCGACTGCAGCATATCATATTCCTCTGTGGAGCTTTCTGTCAGGCCCACTCAGCCTCTCTCTATGGGCTCTGTGTCGCTATAAGTGTTCAATTTAGGAGACAAGGATTATTTCAGCAAAAACAAGACACCTGCGCTGCAGGTTGGCACTACGGTGTTGTGCATTGCAGTGGGAATTCCACAGCTAGGGTAAAAGCTTTACTTTTCAGAAGGAATAAAACAAGCTCGAAAACACATCGGGCTTCACCGGTTAAAGTGCTCTCCACATGACCATGGCGTTAAAAGGTGGGTTTGTGGCTGGAGCTGGCTGGCTCGCTACCTACCCAGTTAGGGGTCCCTTGAACGATCATGCAGTGTGTGTGTGTGTTTCACTAAGACCAACCTAAAGATCAGAAACTGAACACAAGGACCAGTTAACCAACATCTATTGTCTGTGCGAGGGATATTCAACCACCCTAGGAAGGCAAAGGAAGTTATTTAGAATATGCTTCTATATTACTAAAGACGGTTGTCTGTTGTAGAGATGGCCCAGTGTTGAAGAAGGTGGTTTGAACTTAATGGAACAGATTGCTGCTTTACATTGTATTCTATGTAAGGTTGCCTCCATCCACCATGTGTACTATACTGCAGCACCCACCACAACATCCCCAAGGCAGGCAGGTCTTTGTGACATCTGATGCCAGGGAGAAAGTTAGACGGACGGGTCAGACGAGGGAACGCTAAGCCCTGGAGGCTGGAGGGCAGGGAGAATGCCAATGTATGCTAAATACCAAGTTTGTTATCATCAAGCTTGTCTAGCATTGAAATCAGGGAGAGAGCGAGAGTGAGACCGAAACAGAGAGAGAGGGAAACAGAGAGAGAGGGAGACAGAGAAAGAGGGTGAGGGAGACAGAGCGAGAGGGTGAGGGAGACAGAGCGAGAGGGTGAGGGAGACAGAGCGAGAGGGTGAGGGAGACAGAGCGAGAGGGTGAGGGAGACAGAGAGAGAGGGTGAGGGAGACAGAGGGTGAGGGTGAGGGAGACAGAGAGAGAGGGTGAGGGTGAGGGAGACAGAGAGAGAGAGAAGGAGCCAGGTTCAAGGTTGATACGTTCGAGACACAGAAATGCAGTCCATGCAGAGATGCTGCTGTGGTCTGGACTAATAATAACATGGTTAACGTTATGCTGCAGGGTCAGGCAGAGACTCAGGGGAAACACACTGTATATGCGTGAAGTCGCAAATGGCGCAAATAGGGTGTCAACTGAGAGATGGCATTGAGCCTCTGTTGTTGGACTGGAGAGGTGTGAGGTCATAAAGGTGGATTGCCACATCGTACTGCTCTCTAGTTTTGATGGAAGGCAAGGAGTGTACGTTGTAACTTCAATACTAACTGCTTTTGAATGTGGATGGTGTCATGGCTTAAGACCCCATCAGCCCACAAAGCTAAAGCCTAGACATCCGTTTCAGTCAGTTTTATTCATCATACAAGCTTGGTTCATCAAACCAACTCAGTCTTGGTTCGATCTAAATGCTGTGTACAATCAAGGCACTTTAGGTACAGTAAGAGTTAACCCACTGGGCAGAGGCGTCAATTTAACGTCTATTCCACGTTGGTTCGACGCCATTTCAATGAAATGACGTGGAAACAATGTTGATTCAACCAGTGTGTGCAAAATGGAAGCCTTTTACCACTCTTTGTTTAAAGATTAGAACGACAAACCTTCTATAGACGTCTGAAACGCCGGCAGCCCCTGCCAACTAACACAACATTTGCATTGATAAACATTTACCCTGTTGATGACCACAACCTTCAAGGTGATGTTACTCTGCCAAGGGAAATAAACAGAAATGGCGTAGTCGTAAATATTTCATAGTGAAGGTCTATTCACTATTTAAATGTGTTTACTCTCTCCGCTGGGCTTCGTCTATGTTTGTTGAGTAGGATGCACTGGCCAGGTTCACAGCAGTAGGTCCATCACACAGCAATTACAACTCTCTAGAATAACTTTTAGATTTGTGTGCGTGTGTGTGTGTGTGTGTGCTAACTTGTCAAGGAATTCCTCCTCTTCTTCCGAAGAGGAGAGGCGAGAAGGATCAGAGGACCAATATGCGGCGTGGTAAGTGTCCATGGTTCTTTTAATACATAAATGTGCACATGAACAACTGACTACAAAAACAAGAACCGTGTGAAAACCTAAACAGTCCTATCTGGTGCAAACACAGAGACAGGAACAATCACCCACAAACACACAGTGAAACCCAGGCTACCTAAGTATGATTCTCAATCAGAGACAACTAATGACACCTGCCTCTGATTGAGAACCATACTAGGCCGAAACATAGAAATACCCAAATCATAGAAAAACAAACATAGACTGCTCACCCAACTCACGCCCTGACCATACTAAATAATGACAAAACAAAGGAAATAAAGGTCAGAACGTGACATAACTATGGCACCTGCTTTCTTATACTGAAGCTGCCTTGAAGGCCTACGGAACTACTGGGTCGAAGCAGAGATCATGCAAACTGATTAAACTAAGATTCTTTACAACAAATAACTAGTAGAGATGACTGTAAATGTTTTTTGCAGTGGTAGTAAAGTGCTATTTTTGCCCTTTTCAATAATACAGTACTGTAATGCATAGCTTGCCCTTAAATTGATGGTGATGTTGTAAAAGGTCTGGGTGAGCTGGAGCAGAGGAGTCAGGCGCAGGACAACAGAGATGAGTAATACACAAAAATCTACTCAAGACTTACAAATACAAGTCAAATATACCGAGCCCACAATACGGACCGTAAATACAACAAACAAACAAGCACAAAAATCATGAGGGTTAAATAATGAACATGTAATTGGGGAATTGAAACCAGGTGTGTAAAACAAAGACAAAACAAATGGAAAATGAAAAGTGGATCGGCGATGGCTAGAAGGCCGGTGATGTCAACCGCCGAATGCCGCCCGAATAAGGAGAGGGACCGACGTCAGCGGAAGTCATGACAAATGTCATACGCTGCATTGCAGGACACAGGGAAATGGCCTGTTGCTAATAGGCTTCAAAAATACTTTGCCGCCTCCAGCCAAGTGATTACACATGGCTGTGTGTGTGTGTGTGTGTGTGTGTGTGTGTGTGTGTGTGTGTGTGTGTGTGTGTGTGTGTGTGTGTGTGTGTGTGTGTGTGTGTGTGTGTGTGTGTGTGTGTGTGTGTGTGTGTGTGTGTGTGTGTGTGTGTGCGTGCGTGCGTGCGTGCGTGCGTGGGAGTGCGCGTGTGTACATTTTGCATCTGTGTGTGTGAGAGAGAGAACGAGAAAGAGACAATTATTCTGACACTCTTTAACCAACTACATTAACAACAATCCTGTCTGACCTTTAATACAGAACAGACACACAAACATATCGCTGCATTCCAAACAGTTTGGTAATGACTTAATTGTCTGAGTCTAGTCGAGAAGAGAATTTGTCAGGCACTCTGGATACTTTTTTTAGGCCTATTTACCCTCTGGGCACACACTGGTTGACTCATCCTTGTTCCCACATCATTTCAATTAAAGTACATTTAAACCAACGTGGAATAGACGTTGAACTTGACGACTGTGCCCAGTGGGTAGTGTACATTTTTTACCATTTGGAGAGTGTTTATTTACAGAATATGTAAAACATTCTTATTTATTTATTTCCCTAATAGGTCTGCCTGTTTAAAGAAAAAATATATACCGTAGGCCATGTATTTAGGATATTAAAACCTATTTTCCAGAGTGATACAGAATAATTATGTTCTGTGTCAGTCTGGCCTAAGAAGCTAGTGAAGCTTTTCGTCTCAGGCTTCATTCCAAATGGCACCCTATTCCCTATATAGTGCACTTCTTTTGGCCAGAGCCCTTTGAGTATTGCACTATATACTGTAGGGATTAGAGTGCCGTTTGGGACGTAGCCTCTACAGTATCTCCCTTAGTAGCCTGGTCTATTTCATTTCCCACCCTCACCATTTAGCGCTTTTGTTGCCGTAAACCCCAGAGCATGGCCAGTGATCAAGGTCAATATGTGATTGTTGGATCAGAGTCGGAGAACTGGAGGCTCCCTTTCCTCGTTTAATAAGACCAGAATACCACCGTTCCCTGTCCTCGTTTAATAAGACCAGAATACCAACGTTTCCTGTCCTCGTTTAATAAGACCAGAATACCACCGTTCCCTGTCCTCGTTTAATAAGACCAGAATACCACCGTTCCCTGTCCTCGTTTAATAAGACCAGAATACCACTGTTCCCTGTCCTCGTTTAATAAGACCAGAATACCAATGTTTCCTGTCCTCGTTTAATAAGACCAGTATACCAACGTTTCCTGTCCTCGTTTAATAAGACCAGGAATACCAAGGCTCCCTGTCCTCGTTTAAGAAGACCAGGAATACCAAGGCTCCCTGTCCTCGTTTAATAAGACCAGGAATACCAAGGCTCCCTGTCCTCGTTTAATAAGACCAGGAATACCAAGGCTCCCTGTCCACGTTTAAGAAGACTAGGAATACCAAGGCTCCCTGTCCTCGTTTAAGAAGACCAGGAATACCAAGGCTCCCTGTCCTCGTTTAAGAAGACCAGGAATACCAAGGCTCCCTGTCCTCGTTTAAGAAGACCAGGAATACCAAGGCTCCCTGTCCTCATTTAAGAAGATCAGGAATACCAAGGCTCCTTGTCCACGTTTAAGAAGACCAGGAATACCAAGGCTCCCTGTCCTCGTTTAAGAAGATCAGGAATACCAAGGCTCCCTGTCCTCATTTAAGAAGATCAGGAATACCAAGGCTCCTTGTCCACGTTTAAGAAGACCAGGAATACCAAGGCTCCCTGTCCTCGTTTAAGAAGATCAGGAATACCAAGGCTCCCTGTCCTCGTTGAAGAAGATCAGGAATACCAAGGCTCCTTGTCCACGTTGAAGAAGACCAGGAATACCAAGGCTCCCTGTACTCGTTTAAGAAGATCAGGAATACCAAGGCTCCCTGTCCACGTTTAAGAAGACCAGGAATACCAAGGATCCCTGTCCACGTTTAAGAAGATCAGGAATACCAAGGCTCCCTGTCCACGTTTAAGAAGACCAGGAATACCAAGGATCCCTGTCCACGTTTAAGAAGACCAGGAATAGCAAGGATCCCTGTCCACATTTAAGAAGACCAGGAATACCAAGGATCCCTGTCCACATTTAAGAAGACCAGGAATACCAAGGATCCCTGTCCACATTTAAGAAGACCAGGAATACCAAGGATCCCTGTCCACATTTAAGAAGACCAGGAATACCAAGGATCCCTGTCCACATTTAAGAAGACCAGGAATACCAAGGCTCCCTGTCCACATTTAAGAAGACCAGGAATACCAAGGATCCCTGTCCACATTTAAGAAGACCAGGAATACCAAGGCTCCCTGTCCACATTTAAGAAGACCAGGAATACCAAGGCTCCCTGTCCACATTTAAGAAGACCAGGAATACCAAGGATCCCTGTCCACATTTAAGAAGACCAGGAATACCAAGGATCCCTGTCCACATTTAAGAAGACCAGGAATACCAAGGATCCCTGTCCACATTTAAGAAGACCAGGAATACCAAGGATCCCTGTCTGCTTCATTTCTCCCTCTTGGTCATGTTGTTATTGTTCTCAAATAAAGTCAGTTATTTCTCTAACGGTCACACAGGAAGCTGCGTGGAAGACTCTTAGGATTTGAACTCCTCTCACTCACTGCCTTTTGCCTGTCAGTGTTTCTGCCTTTAACCTGCCTCTCATGGAGAAACTGTGAGGAATACAAACTCTGATGTTTACTCAGGAAGCTGAGCAGAGGACTGAGTTTTTTCAGATGTTTTTTTCTGCCTCATCCCCACCTCTATAGAGGGCAACTTTATAATTTATTTATATCAAAACATGACGTTTTTGCACTTCCTCTTGCCTCTTTGCCTTTACCTTCTCAAAGGAACTTTCTGAGTAACATGTTCTTCTCTTTTTTCAAAAATGGAATTCCATGATTTTCCAAGTTGCTGCATGTAGCGTATCAGACTTCAAAGATGAGAAATGGTCCCAATTTAAATTTGGCAGAGCCGAAAGAGATAGCTCTTAGAGAGATGACGTTGTTTTTAGATGGAGGAAACTCTACAGTTATGCAGTAGATCATTTGAGGAAAGTGGAAGAAACACCTCACAAGAATTCATGAACCATTTTGTACCTTCAAAATGAACATCACATTCTGCTCTATTCATTACTCTGTTGGCTTCTTTCATTTAGTTTCCTCGTCTTGCCTCTGCGAACTGCTGAGCTTTGCGACCATGTTGATGAAACAATATAGATGCACTACTTGTTCTTTCTTAGACGCCTCAATATTGACAAAATGGAAGGTCGAGCTCTCTGGATGGGCTCTCTGAGAGCGTCCCAATTGGCACCGTAACTCTATCCCCTTTATAGTGCACTACTTTTGACCAGAGACATGGTCAAATGTAGTGCAATACATAGGGAATAGGGTGCCATTTAGGAGGTAGTCTATATTGCCTCACTACAGAGACCTGCAGCATTTCTGTGGTCTGAAGCTCAGGTGCCTGGACTCACAGAACCCCTACTCTCCCTCTCTCTGCTCTGCTAGGGAGTATAGTGTGTCTGTGCTTGGCCCCGTTTCCCCCGTTTCTCTCCCCCTACTGTGGATATTCTCTCGCTCTCTCTCCTCCCTTTACCCTCTCTGTTTGCTTAAACTCTCTCTGCCCCATTTCTCGCAAACCAAGTAGGAAGAACCCAAATAAAGCTGCTCTCTCCACCACCACCAGCCCCCCCTCTCTCTGGCTCATCTTCACTCCACAGTCTGAATTATATTTATTTTGCTCAGCTATCTAATATTCAGAGCATGTCAATTCTCTGTCCTCAGTGTGGGAATGATTGAGTACTAAGACATGTAGTACTGGATATGTAATTGAATAAATACTCTTGTTTTCCTCATGTCTTGGGAAGATGATAGAACCCCCTCTGGAGATCTCATAATGTTGAAGCTGGCAGCAGCAGGGGAGAGTGAGGATGTGTCCCAAATGGCGCCCTATTCCCTATATAGTGCACTACGTTTGACCGGAGCCCTATGCGCCCTGGTCAAAAGTAGTGCACTCTGAAGGGAGTAGGCTGCCATTTGGGGTGCCGGCTGAGAGAGGGCAAGGTTAAAATAAGCCCCTTCCTCATGGTGAGGGATGACTCTCAGGAGAGACACGTTGATTTAAGCAGCTGGGGTGATGGAGAGGAGGCACTCTTAGGGCTTGAAGGGCATCAGATTCACCTTCCTCTGTGCTGCTTAGAGACCTCTAAACACACACACAGGCACTAAGGCGACAGACAGTCAGGCAGGCAGGCACGCACACACCACAGACACAGACATGCACACACCAACACAGACACACATTCACAGACACATACATGAACTCATCTACTGCGCCAGTCCATCTTACTCTAAAAAAGTGAAGGGGAAAACCACCACATTCACTTTAGTAAAAGACAAAAAGTTGCTGTCTACATTCTTCAATGATACTTCATGGTCTCCAGGGCCAATAGCAGCAGCCACACAAAGAGAGACAATCAGGGAGCCCAGCCGAGCTGAACCACAGCAGATGAGGAGGGAGAGAGAGATTGAGGGATGGAGGGAGAGAGAAAGAGACTCCTGGATGCGCTCCCGCTGGCTTCAGACTCTTCTCGGGGAGGTCCCGGCCGCCCAGCCCATCCACTGTCACACTGAAAAGGAACCCCTTGATACAGTTACTCAACCCACTCTCTGATCTAACAACACATGAAGAGAGGAGAGAAGAAGAGAAGCGTTTTGTTCACTTTCAGTTTTGGATTGAATGACACGAGAGACTCACATCAACCGTTACACATAGTTCATCCTACAGGGGCTTTAACATCTCATCAGTTCAGCTTAATGATCTGTCTCTCCCTCCCTCCCCCCTGACAGTAAACAATACAATGACTCAAGATGTCGAATAGGAAATTCCACGCTGCAACACCGCTGTGACCAAAAGGTGTCCCTCAGTGTTTTCAAAGAGGAGTGCCTCCTTCTTCTCAGAAATGTTGCACGGGGTCTTTCTTATTGAACCAGTATTTGCTCACTGACCATGCAGGAAGTAGAACCACTATTTAGAACTACTAAAGCAATGTCTGTTTATTCATGATGCTTGTACAATATGATAGGGATTGGTCATTCACTACTGTAGCAACGTGCAGTGCATAGCAACAAGACACACAGAACAGATAAACAAAACTATGGTTGTTTTCTTAGATAGGCATAGTTGGTTTCCTAGTGTATTTTATATTTGGTTTGTATCAAGTTTTAGTAGGAATGCTGATCTAGGATCAGGTACCCCTGTCTTATTTATTGTGACCTTAAAGGCAAAACTGATCCGTAATCAGCACAACTACTCTGAGATGCTTGAAACATAAGGCCCCAGAAGTAACTGCCATGAATAGGGCGTATGGAGTCAGTCAGTCAACTGCATATGGAGCCTGCTGATGTGAATAAGAATTACAAAGCTTTAGGAACCATCTCTGGGTTCTGTCATTACATCACTGGCACATTACGTCCAGGGAGAATAGTAATTATAATGTAACTGATTGCAGAGCATGGCACAGTAACTACTTCCTGTTTTGCACCCACACATTCACACACAGTGGGAATCATTTCTCACGAAGGCCCTCGTAGGTAAACATTGCACACTGGGCCATTACACAAACCCGCCATGATTCCAAAAGAGCAGTTTTGGTTTTATTTCATTGATTTATTTTACCATGGCTCAGTACAGACTTGAGGCATCAACATTTAATTAATGGATCCCTATTATCAAACAGCTGTTAGAGCTCTTTGTTCTGGGTCCAGCGCAGACTCCCTCCCTCCCTCCCTCTCTGTCTCTACTCTCTCTCGCCATCTCCTTCCATTTCTCTCTCTCGCTCTCTCTCTGCCTCACTCTCTGAGAAGAAAACCCACAGAGAGGGTTGGCTGCTGCTGCTGTGGGGAGTCAGCATTAAAGGGCAATTCCACAACTTTTCAACCTAATTTTCATTATCTCCGGCGCAATACATATATATATACATATTTTAAAACAGCGCATTTTTGCGTTTTGTAGAAACAAATATAAAGTTTTTAAAAAGTTCTACCCGATGACATCATCAAGAACATTTTTAAAACAGTTATTTTCCAACACTATGAGATTCGGGGAGCAAGAAAATACCTTCCCTCTGGCTTGAAACTCGTTGCAGGTTGAAGAAAATCACCATTTAAATCACTTTTAATCCTACCCTGTGATGTCACAGAGAAGCATTTCTTTAGGGCCTTTCTTCTTATCTTTTTAACCACCGATCATAGAAACGGGCTGTCTTCACATATGTTAACGCTGGTGTGGTGTTGGAGATAGTGAATAGGAGGTTGAAAAGTGGCGGAATTGCGCTTTGATTGACCCTTTGATTGCCCCAATCAAAAAGAATGCTCAGAGAGAGAGAGAGAAAGGCTTTGATCTTTCCCAGCTCTTCCAAGGAACTCCTTTATCGTATTTTGAGTTGAGGGACTATCTGTGTAAGTCATATACATACCGTAGTGGCCCCTTCCTCCCTAGAGCCCAAACATTGTTTCTGTGTTGTTTCTGCTTGCTGTATAATGTGCAGGCTATGTTCTTTGTTGGTGTTGGTGTGTGTGTGTTCACTTGCAAGACACCAAGAAAATGAGTCACTGTGTGTCTCTTTGAAAAATAGGGTCACAGTGAAAGTACACTATGCTCCTCTGGTTCCATTGCTTCTCTCTGTGGACTACGCCTAAGTCATGAAGTCACAATGAGACTAGGCCCGACACTCTCTCCTCTCCTCATCGCCTCCTCTTCATTAGCCTCATAATGAGCATTGCGAGAGAGATCGAGAGAGAAAGAAAGAGAGAACACCCTCCTAGATGAGTTTTAGGTAGCATTGTCTGTTCTCCTGGCAGCTTCATAATGACCGTTTTTAATGAGGGCATTAGGTTTTGCCGCTTCATTATACCTTATTTCATATGTTTGCTTTGTTATGGAAACTTCTCTGCTCTCCGGAGGGACTGGATTTCTAAGCTAATGAGTCCAAAACAAGTATCTTTTAAAAGGAGCAGCCAGCTCGAAGCCGGGAGCTGGAGCTAATGCTGTAACGGACCTCTCCCTCACATCGCTTTGCCTCGCTGTGTGGAGATACACTATTCAGCATCATTCAGCATGGTTCTCTCTCTCTCTCTCTCTCTCTCTCTCTCTCTCTCTCTCTCTCTCTCTCTCTCTCTCTTTGCCCCTCTCTTTATCTGCCTCATTCTATCTTGCTCTCTCTCTCTCTCCCTCCTCTCTCTCTCTCTCTCCCTCCCCCCCACCTCTCTCTCTCTTTTTCTCCCTCTCTACTCAGTCAGCAGTGTAAGGCCTGTGACGGCTATAACAGATCCACTTTATTCCAGAAGGTCATGAGGTGTATGAGCCGTTGCTCGCTTCTGTGTCAAGTGATACAGTTCTATTTTTCTCTGAACACACACATACACGCACACACACTGACCTTGGTTCAACCCTTTGATGCTCGCTAAGCGCTGTAGCTGCCGGGGATCATGCAAATCTGGGTGGCATTTTGCTGCTATATTATTGGATGAAGAGCCCAGGCCTGTTGTCTGTGTTCATGCATTGATAGCTCAATTGTCTACTGCCTGTTGTTTGTGTGCAGGTGTAAACGTGTGTGTGTGTGTGTATGTGTGTGTGTGTGTGTGTGTGTGTGTGTGTGTGTGTGTGTGTGTGTGTGTGTGTGTGTGTGTGTGGCATAGTATGTTAGTCTTAAGCCAGTGGGCCACTGTCTAGTCTAGGTACTTTAACTGGGTTTGCATCAGACTAAAGCTATCTAAATTACATCTGTACTGTAAGACACTCAGTGCTATGAGGACACATCAGAATTGGATGGACTATGGGGTGAAGTTCAAGTCCTTCTCAACGTCCGGTTTAAAATGAAAATGAATGTGAATCCAGTGTTTTGATGAATGTTTTGGGGCCTTGGAGCCATTTTGTTTAACCTTTGTTTTACCAGGTTAATTGAATGGGAGAGAAATACTGACTGGGGAAAAGGGGTTTTAGTGGAGGGATCGATATCAACACCCGTGGTTGTGTAATTAGATGGTGGGCAGAGAAGTGTGTGTGTGAATGTGTGAGTGTGTGTTTCGACATGTGTACATTATGTGGTGAGGATCGAGTAGGATGTTCAGACCGTCGTCATGTCACAAGACGACAAAATAAAAGTTTGAACTCGATCATACTCCCTTTAGCATGTGGCCCATTAAAATCACATGACTCTCTCTCGTCAGAATTAGTGGTTAGAGCATTGGGCCAGTAACTGAAAGGTCGCTGGTTCGAATATCCGAGCGGACAAGGTGAAAACCCTAATTTGCTCCAGGGTCGCCGTACTACTACGGCTGACCATGGAACTTACCGTCTGCATTGTGAGGCTGTATTACGGATAGAACCAGTTATGATCTACCACCGTAAAAGAGATCAGACGAGACCCAGCTTGACAGTCTAGTGAGTGAGGTAATCTCAGCAGTAACCCTCCCCAAGGCGAGAGGCGGACCTAGATACCACCGAGGGAAACATAATGTTCCTTTTCACCATCCGCTTTTTTATCAAACAACTCATGCAATCAAAACATAATTATGCTTCTTCCCCCCCCCAAAAAACATCCCGATGGGCCATTTTTAACTTTGCGATTCTCTTTCTGACTGAGAATTGGATTCTTTGGAGCACGCAGACATGATTGCACTCCTTCTCAGAGTCTGAGGCAGTTTATTAGAGTCTAGCTGCACCTGTTATCTTTGTGACAGGCAGGCTCGGTCGCCTTCTCCCTTATCGTCTGCCTGTCAGTACAGAGACTGTAATCAGTGAGTTTCAATAGAGCTCGCAGAAATCTGCACTACGCTCTCACTCACACACACACACGCACACACACAAAAACACACACACACACAGTCACTCAGCTTCTGAGGCCAAACCTCAATGATGTAAAATTCATAGAGAGCCTAATAAAGTGGAGCGCCAGATCATCTGCTGTGCAGCTAGAATACAGTACTAAGCTGCCGCAGCACATCACAACACACTGTCTTTGAGCTTTGGTCCACTGTCTCCAGTGGTTATAATGGGTTGTAGTTCATGATCTTGTAGAATGTGAATCTGCACACAGATCAGCTCTTGGATTAGCCGGGAAACAAGTGGTGCTGTGAGTCGTATACAAGTATGTCTCTAATTGAAAGGGATTCTGTACAGAAAGGAGTGCAGGGGGAACAGAGCGGACAGCTGAGCTACAGGATATGATGTATCTGTGAATCTACAGGATGTTATATATCTGTGAATCTATGGGATATTATATATCTGTGGATCTACGGGATATTATATATCTGTGGCTCTACAGTATATCAGATATCTGTCGATCTACGGGATATTATATATCTGTGGCTCTACAGCATATGGTATATTTGTGGATCTACGGGATATTATATATCTGTGGCTCTACAGGATATCATATATCTGTGGATCTACGGGATATTATATATCTGTGGCTCTACAGGATATCATATATCTGTGGATCTACGGGATATTATATATCTGTGGATCTACTGAGTGCAGATACAAATATCAGATATCTCCAGCACAGATAAAGGCTTAGACAAGGGCCTATGAATCAGAGTTGCAGCAAAGCCAAAGCCTGGCAATAGGGTCTACTATTGGACGGGAGCTACACTACCACTACGACACATCACATCACTCTTTGTTTCATTTACCTGAAATAGAGCCAGATGGAAAATGAAGGTCAATTTTAAAAAAATGCTACGTAATTATTATAATTATCTGCAATGTTCTGTTCACCTTTACAGCTTTGGTATAGCATAAGAAGGAGATTTTGCGCCAAAGATTACACCCAGCCTGCTAATCATGAACAGCGGGTGTCCAGTTATGTGCGACCAAGGGTTGTAAGCATTAACAAGGGGTCAAAGGTCAGAATTAGCCAATGAGCTGCAGTGTCAGTGGTGACCTGGGCAGTGGAATGCCGGCGGTGCTTATTCCATTAGAGCATTGAGCTGAGAGGGTGTAGAGTGTAGAGCGTGTCTGATGTGAACCATTTCTCTGCCTCTCTCTCTCTCTCTCTCTCTCTCTCTCTCTCTCTCTCTCTCTCCCTCTCTTTCTCTCTCTTGCTGTCTCAATTCAATTCAATTCAAGGGGCTTTATTGGCATGGGAAACATATGTTAACATTGCCAAAGCAAGTGAAGTAGATGATAAACAAAAGTGAAATAAACAATAAAAATGAACAGTAAACATTACACTCACAGAAGTTCCAAAAGAATAAAGACATTTCAAATGTCATATTATGCATCTATACAGTGTTGTAATGACATGCAAATAGTTAAAGTACAAAAGGGAAAATAAATCAACATAAATATGGGTTGTATTTACAATGGTGTTTGTTCTTCACTGGTTGCCCTTTTCTTGTGGCAACAGGTCACAAACCTTGCTGTTGTGATGGCACACTGTGGTATTTCACCCAGTAGATATGGGAGTTTTTCAAAATTGGGTTTGTTTCGTATTCTTTGTGGATCTGTGTAATCTGAGGGAAATATGTGTCTCTAATATGGTCATTCATTTGGCAGGAGGTTAGGAATTGCAGCTCAGTTTCCACCTCATTCTGTGGACAGTGTTCATATAGCCTGTGAGAGAGAGAGAGAGAGAGAGAGAGAGAGAGAGAGAGAGAGAGAGACTGACAGAGAGGGAGCTGTCACTCACTCAGACACAACAGGTCATTCCATTATGCAGCACGCGGAGGTATTCTCCACGAACACGCATCACACACCAAGGACACAGTTTAACAGGAAGTTACACACAATCAATCCCATCTAATCAGCTACAGACATGTCATCATCCAACGTACACGCATGTAATTTATGTCTGATAGTCTACATGTTATTATGAATCAATAGCCCTGATCCATTACCTGAGATGAAATGTAATGAGATAGAGCTAAGAGAGAGGATACATTTGCACTGTATTTCACCAGAGAGGTGTTATTGGCATTTGCTGCTATTTATATCAGCACACACATATACATGCGTACCACACAAGCAAGCACGTGGGCATGCATGCACGCTCAGATACATGGCATGGTGTAGTTGTTCACACTCTAAAATCCTGTTTGTGTGACAGCCAGGGCACAGAACAGCTTCAATGTAATCCACTTTTGTGACACGACTGTGATTACTCTTGTTAATCAGGATTCAGAATACATGACCATCTCTTCTTCACGTTTGCCTTGGCATCCTGAGGTGATTACATAACTCATCTCTCTCTCTCCCCATATCTCTCTCTCTCTCTCTCTCTTCGTTGTCTCTCTCTCCCCATATCTCTCTCTCTCTCTCTTCGTTGTCTCTCTCTCCCCATATCTCTATCTCTCTCTCTTCGTTGTCTCTATCTCTCGCCCCCTCTTTCGGTCTAAATCAGCCTCCGTTTCCTTTTCTCTTCATTAAGACCTGTCTTTTGTACTATGAGAGTAATACTACTGTAGCTGTTGTTTCATCTTGACACCGTCTCGTTGTCCTGCTCTACCAGGGGACTCAGCTGCAGGGATTGAAGGATGGAGAGAGGGAGAGAGGGAGAAGATAAGTCAGAAGTTAAGACGGAGGAGGGAAGAAATAGAACTGTAATACAGTCTATTTTCGCTTTGGATTGGCCTTTAAAAGTATAGCTATTAATTCCCGATGGTTAAAGGGATACTTTGGTCAAATGAACTTGTGGATACCATTTTTATGTCTCTGTCCAGTATGAAGGAACTTAGAGATGGTTTCACGTGCCAATGCTAACTATTATTAGCGCAATGACTGGAAGTTTATGAGTATCTGCTAGCATGCTAGCTATGAATATCTGCTAGCATGCTAGCTACGGGTATCTTCCAGTCATTATGCTAACTCTAGTTAGCAATTTAAACTGCACTTAGAGATATAAAAGTGATATCCACAAGCTCAGCTGACTCTGGGGAAGTAGATAAGAAACTCATTGCCAAAATCCCAAAGTATGCGTTGTCTACGGCTGTCGGATGGGCGGGTGACCTCTGTGGTGGGGGAGATGCGGGAGCGGACTGTGGAGTTTTATACCGAGTTGTATAGTGCAGAACTGTGTGATCCTATGTGTGTTCTGGTTTTGTTCGCAGAACTCCCTATGCTCTCTCTGGCACAGAGAGATGAAATGGACATTCTCCTGTTATCCCATGAACTGTTAGAGGCCGTAACCATTGTATTTAACCATGGCAAGGTGACTGGGAAGATGGCTGAACACAAACCTGTGTAGTTCTTCCCTCCGTAAGGCAATCAAACAGGCAAAACGTCAGTACAGAGACAAAGTGGAGTCGCAATACAACGGCTCAGACACGAGACGTATTAGGGAGGGTCTACAGACAATCAAGGACTACAAAGGGAAAACCAGCCACCTCCCGGACACCGACGTCTTCTTTCCGGACAAGCTAAACTCCTTCTTCGCCCGCTTTGAGGATAACACATTGCAACCGACGTGGCCCGCTACCAAGGACTGGGGGCTCTCCTTAAGACATTTAAGCGTGTTAACCCTCGCTAGGCTGCCGGCCCAGTTACTACAATAGGTCGCACATAACTGGACACCCGTTGTTCGTGATTAGCAGGCTGGCTGTAATCTTTGGCGCAAAATCTCCTTCTTATGCTATACCAAAGCTGTAAAGGTTAACAGAACATAGCAGATTATTATACTAATTACATTGAAAAAAATCTGGAGTGCAGGGTGGCTACATTCCGACTAAAGGCGGTGCAGAGACTATGGTACTCTACTGATGTCAGCTGGAGGGAGCCAGCATGCGCGCTGCTGAGGAGAGCTGGCGAATTGGGGTTGGACGGGCAGCTGAGGAGGCTGAGTAGAGCAGGTCTCTCTGATTTTTACTCTGCGGTGCTGAGGGCCTGGCAGCTGCTAAGACCCACACGAGAAGGGGGTGTGGAGTCTGGGCTGTGAGTGTGGGAGGAGCCGATCTTCCACAACCCAGCCATCCTTTGAGATCGGTTCAGTCGGCCACCCCGCAGATGAGACTGATGGCAGCGGTTTACTAAAGCTGGGTGACCTGCGGCTGCTGGGGGAGGAGGGGTGGAAAACCCGGAAGTCCTGGCACAACAAACAGGACTAACATCTCTTAGGCTGCTGGAGAGATTCGTAGGGGAGGTCCAGGGGGCACTGTCTGAGCCTGTAAGGGGGGGGGGGGTTTGAGTGGCCAGAGGGAGAGGGGCCACCAATGTTTCCGCCACTGCAGGTGACGGCAGAGACTGGGGACTGGCAAGGGTATCTGGAGGACTTATACAATTTTAACACTCTGAACCTGTGGGACTTTGAGAGGGTGGAGCCTAACAGGAGTGAAGGCACACCAGTGGCAGGGGGTATATGGGGCAGAGAGTATGGTGGGTTTTAGATGGAGAGGGCTCTACAAACTCCCAGTACCAAAGAAGTCGCGGGACCTCCAGTGGAGGGTTCTATATGGAGCCATGGCCACTAAGACGTGGTTGGCACGGGTTGAACCAGGAGTCGGGCAGGGGTGTCCTTTCTGTGTTATGAGTGAAACTGTTCATCATGGCATCATGGCCAGGTTAATGCCATTAATGTCTTTGTTGAAATGTATGTGTGAGAGGTTGGGGGTGGAGTTTACTGTCGGGATGTTTATAATGGGGTACAGGTATTCGAATAAGGAAAAGGCCAAATGTTTGTTGTTGAATTTTCTGTTTGCTCAGGCAAAGTTGGAAATTTGGCTAACAAGGAGGAACAGAATCAAAGGTGGGGGGAAAATAGACCCTTTACTATTATTTAATGGGATGGTCTCTGCGCGCCTTAGGGTGGAATTTTAGTTCTATAAATGTATAAAAAGTGTAGAGATGTTTCAGTAGATATAGTGTGTCTGTACAGCTGGGAGATGGGTTGGATATATGGAAGTGGGGTTTTTGGTTATTGTGATGTGTGGTGTTGTTTTGTATCTTGGGGTAGAGGACAAAGTGAGTATGTAGTGGTGAGGTTTTAATGAAATGAGGATGTATCATTAAATAAAGACAAAAAGTCTAAAGTCTATCTCTCTCTCTCTCACTCTATTCCAATCTCCCTCTCTCTCTTCCTGTTTGTCTCTTTTTCTCTTTCTCTCTCTTTCTCTCTTGCTAACTTTCTCTCTCTTACTCTGTCTCTCTCTCTCTTTCTCTCTCTCTGTGTCTCTTTCCTTCTCTCTCTCGCTCTCTCTCTCTGTCTCTCTCTCTCTCTCTCTCTCTCTGTCTCTCTCTGTCTCTGTCTCTCTCTCTCACGCACACACACACACACACACACACACACACACACACACACACACACACACACACACACACACACACACACACACACACACACACACACACACACACACACACACACACACACACACACACACACACATACACACACACACACACACACACACATAGGATTGTGTCTCAATCTCTTGTCAACTCAATCTCCCAGGAACCTTTCTCCCTTTCCTTTTCTCTTTCTATCCTTCCCTATCTTTATCCTTCCCTGTCTTAACCTTCCCTGTCTTTATCCTTCCCTGTCTTTATCCTTCTCTCTGTCTGAGTAAATGAAGGAGATCTGCTGGTCCATGTTTCATGTCGATGAGAAGAGAGAGAGATCGAGAGGGAGAGAGAGAGAGAGAGGGACGTACGGACGGAGGGAGGGAGACTGACAGAGAGGGAGACAGAGAGGGAGCTGTCACTCACTCAGACACAACAGGTCATTCCGTTATGCAGCACCTGGAGGTATTCTCCACGAACACGCATAACACACCAAGGACACAGTTTAACAGGAAGTTACACACAATCAATCCCATCTAATCAGCTACAGACATATTATCATCAATCATGTGCATAAATACAGTAGCAGTCAAAAGTTTGGACACACCTACTCATTCAAGGGTTTTTCTTTATTTTTACTATTTTCTACATTGTAAAGACATCAAAACTTTGAAATAACACATATGGAATCATGTAATAACCAAAAAAGTGTTAAACAAATGAAACTATATTTTATATTTGAGATATTTCAAAGTAGCCACCCTTTGCCTTGATGACAGCTTTGCACACTCTTGGCATTCTCTCAACCAGCTTCATGAGGTAGTCTGGGAATGCATTTCAATTGACTGTTGTGAATTGTTAAAAGTTAATTTGTGGAATTTCTTCCTTCTTAATTAATGTGTTTGAGCCAATCAGTTGTGTTGTGACCAGGTGGTGGTGGGATACAGAAGATAGCCCTATTTCGTAAAAGACCAAGAAACAACAGTCCATCATTACTTTATGACTTGAAGGTCTGTCAATCAATCAAAAAAATGTAAGAACTTTGAAAGTTTCTTCAAGTGCAGTTGCAAATCAAATCAAATTGGATTTGTCACATGAGCCGAATACATCAAGCGCGATGATGAAACTGGGTCTCATGAGGACCACCACAGGAAAGGAAGATCCAAAGTTACCTCTACTGCAGAGGATAAGTTCATTAGAGTTACCAGCCTCAGAAATTGCAGCCCAAATAAATGCTTCACTGAGTTCAAGTAACAGACACACCTCAACATCAACAGTTCAGAGGAGACTGCATGAATCAGGCCTTCATGGTCAAATTGCTGCAAAGACACCACTACTAAAGGACACCAATAAGAAGTAGAGACTGGCTTGGGCCAAGAAACACAAGCAATGGACTTTAGACCGGTGGAAATGTGTCCTTTGGTCTGATGAGTCCAAATTTGAGATTTTTGGTTCCAACTGCCGTGTCTTTGTGAGACGCAGAGTAGGTGAATGGATGATCTCCGCATGTGTGGTTCCCACCTTGAAGCATGGAGGATGAGGTGTGATGGTGTGGGGGTGCTTTGCTGGTGACACTGTCAGTAATTTATTTAGAATTCAAGGCACACTTAACCAGCATGGCTACCACAGCATTCTGCAGCAATATGCCATCCCATCTGGTTTGCGCTTAGTGGGACTATCATTTGTTTTTCAACAGGACACCTCCAGGCTGTGTAAGGGTTATTAGACCAAGAAGGAGGGTGATGTGGTGCTGCATCATATTATTTGCCCTCCACAATCACCTGACCTCAACCCAATTGTGTCACATCTGTTCCTGCTACGCCCTCTGGTGTTCATCCGGTGTCTTCTTGACCTGCAGTTACTCCCCTTGTACACTCTCTCTCTCTCTCCCTCTCTGTGTGATTGTGTGGTTGGAGACAGGTGTGCTGGAGTCAGAGCAGATCCCTACCAGCTGCAACTCATTCCATAATCAAGACCTCTACAAATACTTAGTCCTGCCACTTCCACTCTGCCAGATTGTCATCTCTGCTCAGTCAGTTCATGATGCTAGCCATTTATGATTATTCAAGAGCCTGTTACTCTGCTGTGCCGGTTTCCCTGCCTGACACCATTTATCTTCTCATTGCAGTTTAACGCTCTGTCTCTGGCTCCTGTCTCCCGTTCCAGATCTCACCACTCAACTGCCTTGCGCTGGATTTGACTCACCACCACTACCTTGGATTCCCCTCAGGACCTGTTTACCCTGTTCTATTCAGCAAACTCCAACTTCAGTCTCCTCATCTGTTATTTTTGCAACTCATCTGAGCTTCCCCAGACCTACACTCCATATCTCCCTGTGTACAATATATATTTTGGTTCATTCATCCTTGTTTCCTCATCTGAGTCTGCTCTTGGGTTCCCCTGTGTCGCACCGCTTAACAAATTGAGGCCCTGCATGTCCCCAGGCACCCTCATTTGTTGACTTCTGTGATTGAAAAAGCCTTGGTTTCATGCATGTCAACATCAGAAGCCTCCTCCCTAAGTTTGTTTTACTCACTGCTTTAGCACACTCTGCTAACCCTGATGTCCTTGCCGTGTCTGAATCCTGGCTCAGAAAGGCCACCAAAATTCTGAGATTTCCATAACCAAATATAACATTTTACGTCAAGATAGAACTGCCAAAGGGGGAGGAGTTGCAGTCTACTGCAGAGAGAGCCTGCAGAGTAATGTCATACTTTCCAGGTCCATACCCAAACAGTTCGAACTACTAATTTTAAAAATGACTCTCTCCAGAAATAAGTCTCTCACTGTTACCGCCTGCTACCCCCCCCCCCCCCCCCCCCATCTAGCTTCAGAGTTTGTTCTGTAGGTGACCTAAACTTGGATATGCTTAACACCCCGGCAGTCCTACAATCTAAGCTAGATGCCCTCAATCTTACACAAATCATCAAGGAACCCACCAGGTACAACCCTAAATCGGTAAACAAGGGCACCCTCATAGACGTCATCCTGACCAACTGGCCCTCCAAATACACCTCTGCTGTCTTCAACCAGGATCTCAGCGATCACTGCCTCATTGCCTGTATCCGCTACGGATCCGCAGTCAAACGACCACCCCTCATCACTGTCAAACGCTCCCTAAAACACTTCTGTGAGCAGGCCTTTCTAATCGACCTGGCCCGGGTATCCTGGAAGGATATTGACCTCATCCCATCAGTTGAGTTGACCAGGATGCCTGGTCATTCTTTAAAAGTAACTTCCTCACCACCATTTTAGATAAGCATGCTCCGTTCAAAAAATGCAGAACTAAGAACAGATATAGCCCTTGGTTCACTCCAGACCTGACTGCCCTCGACCAGCACAAAAACATCCTGTGGCGGACTGCAATGGCATCGAATAGTCCCCGCGATATGCAACTGTTCAGGGAAGTCAGGAACCAGTACACACAGTCAGTCAGAAAGCAAAGGCCAGCTTCTTAAGGCAGAAATTTGCATCCTGTAGCTCTAACTCCAAAAAGTTCTGGGACACTGTAAAGTCCATGGAGAACAAGAGCATCTCCTCCCAGCTGCCCACTGCACTGAGGCTAGGTAACACGGTCACCACCGATAAATCCATGATTATCGAAAACGTCAAGCATTTCTCAACGGCTGGCCATGCCTTCCTCCTGGCTACTCCAACCTCGGCCAACATGGTTCCGACCTAGAATATTTGGACATCTATAAGTACCTAGGTGTCTGGCTAGACTGTAAACTCTCCTTCCAGACTCGTATCATACATCTCCAATCTAAAATCAAATCTAGAGTCGGCTTTCTATTCCGCAACAAAGCCTCCTTCACTCACGCCGCCAAACTTACCCTAGTAAAACTGACTATCTTACCGATCCTCGACTTTGTCGATGTCATCTACAAAATAGCTTCCAACACTCTACTCAGCAAACTGGATGCAGTTTACCACAGTGCCATCCGTTTTGTTACTAAAGCACCTTATACCACCCACCACTGCGACCTGTATGCTCTAGTCGGCTGGCCCTCGCTACATATTCGTCGCCAGACCCACTGGCTCTAGGTCATCTTTCGAGTCCATGCTAGGTAAAGCTCCGCCTTATCTCAGTTCACTGGTCACGATGGCAACACCCACCCGTAGCACACGCTCCAGCAGGTGTATCTCACTGATCATCCCTAAAGCCAACACCTCATTTGGCCGCCTTTCGTTCCAGTTCTCTGCTGCCTGTGACTGGAACGAATTGCAAAAATCGCTGAAGTTGGAGACTTTTATCTCCCTCACCAACTTCAAACATCTGCTATCTGAGCAGCTAACCGATCGCTGCAGCTGTACATAGTCTATCGGTAAATAGCCCACCCAATTTTACCTACCTCATCCCCATACTGTTTATATTTATTTACTTTTCTGCTCTTTTGCACACCATAATCTCTACCTGTACATGACCATCTGAGCATTTATCACTCCAGTGTTAATCTGCAAAATTGTAATTATTCGCCTACCTCCTCATGCCTTTTGCACACAATGTATATAGACTCTCTTTTTTTCTACTGTGTTATTGACTTGTTAATTGTTTACTCCATGTGTAACTCTGTTGTCTGTTCACACTGCTATGCTTTATCTTGGCCAGGTCGCAGTTGCAAATGAGAACTTGTTCTCAACCAGCCTACCTGGTTAAATAAAGGTTAAATAAAAAATAAAAAATGGTTTGGGTTGAGTTGAGTTGAGTTGGACAGCAGAGTGAAGAAAAACCAGCCAGTAAGTGCTCCGCATATATGGGAATTCCTTCAAAACTGTTGGAAAAGCATTCCAGGTGAAGCTGGTTGAGAGAATGCCAATAGTGTGCAAAGCTGTCATCAAGTGAAAGGGTGGCTACTTTGAAGGATCTCAACTCTAAAACACTTTTTTTGGTTACTACATGATTCCATATGTGTTGTTTCATAGTTTGGATGTCTTCACTATTATTCTACAATGTAGAAAATGGTAAAAATAAAGAAAAACCCTTGAATGAGTAGGTGTGTCCAAACTTTTGACTGGTACTATATAACTTGTCTGATAGCCTACATGTTATTAGGAATCAATAGCCCTGATCCATTACCTGACATGAAATGTAATGAGAGAGCTGAGAGAGAGAGGCTGCATTTGCACTTTATTTCACCAGAGATGTGTTTGGAATTTGCTGCTATTTATTTCAGCACACACATATACATGCGTGCTACACAAGCAAGCACACGGGCATGCACATGCACGCAGACACACGGCATGGTGTTGTCCTTCACACTACCCCTCTAAAATCCTGTTTGTGTGTCAGGCAGGGCACAGAACAGCTTCAATGTAATGCCTCTCTCTCTTTCCCTATCGCTGTCTTGTTCGCTAGGTCGTATTTTCCACTTTTGTGACACGGCTGTGATTGCTCTTGTTACCGGTAGAGAAACTGCTAGATATTCGTTTTTTTCTCTTAAATAAGAAGGTACAGTCGAGCCATTAACGTAATTAGATCTCGCCTGTGAAAAGGCGAGGTATTAAACATAAAAAGTAAATGCTTTGAAGATGTTGAATACATTAATTTGGTGCACGGAGAGAGAGCCCTCTTCGGTTGTCGCGTCTGCAGAGACCCAGCTGAATGAATGGAATGCAGAAGAAACATTAAAATAATAGATATTATGAGGATAGGAAGTATTTTTTTGTTTATTGTCTCTTATATACTGTATCTAATGAATAGCCGAGTTGGAGTTGGAGACAGTTTTACTGCTTGTCCATAGGGAAATCTCTACTGCATGTGTTTTAATGCTGACCTATTACAGGACAGAATCAGGATTCAGAATACATGGCCAACTCCAGAGGTGATGACATAACTCATCTATCTCTCTCTCTTCGTTGTCTCTATCTCTCGCCCCCTCTTTCGGTCTAAATCAGCCTCTGTTTCCTTTTCTCTTCATTAAGACCTGTCTTTTGTACTATGAGAGTAATACTAACTATTGTTTCATCTTGACACCCTCTCATTGTTCTGCTCTACCAGGGATTGAAGGATGGAGAGAGGGAGGAGAGAAGTCAGGGGTCAAACGTTGAAGTTAAGATGGAGGGAAGCAATAGAACTGTAATACAATTTTCAGTATTGGAGTGGCCTATTAAAGTTTAGCTATTCATTCCCAGTGGTTAAAGGGATACTTCAGGATTTTGGCAATGATGCCAAATGGATACCATTTTTATGTCTCTGTCCATTATGAAGGAAGTTATAGGTAGTTTTGCAAGCCAATGCTAACTAGCATTAGCGCAATGGCTTGAAGTCTATGGGTTTCTGCTAGCGTGCTAGCTATGGGTATCTGCTAGCATGCCAGTCATTATGTTAACTCTAGTTACACTCCCACTGTGTCCCTCTCCTCTCCACATGGGGTCCAGTAGGACCCTGGATGGTCATCACTAATCTGGATATAGAGCGCATAATGTACATTGGAACTAACATTGGCACTATGTCCGTTGTAGAAAGGACTGAATAGAACTGTAGAATAGAACTGTTTAACCACCATCCCTAAACTTATCCACCTCAACCAGGATCCTAACCCTTGCCTTGATTAGGAATAAATAGCTCATAATGTGAATGCTAATGTTCTGATGATATTCCTGGGGTGTCCTTTCTGGCATGCCTGTTTAATGTTGAACCACAGGACCCCCTCTGATCGCCACACCTCCTACTCAGCGTGAAGCTCCGGGGCTGTGCCGTCCCAGGGCCGGGTCTGTCAGCACTCTGCGCCGGACAGGGACCTCTAGTTGGGCTTTGAGCTCAGCGGGAGATGACCTGCATGAACAGAAAGTCCCCAGCTGGCAGGCTTCATCTCTATCCATCTGAGACTGCAGACTGGGTGCGTCCTAAATGGCACCTGATTCCCTATATAGTGGACTACTTTTGACCAGAGCACTAGTGCACTATAAAGGGAATAGGCATTTGGGACGTAGGCTATCAGGGCTGTGAACCAGTAGAGCAAACGAAACAGCTCCGATAACTCAACACCCGCTGACTGAACACAGTGGAGGTAATCAAGGCACTCAGGGGCAACAAAGGGACCGAATCAGCAGTGGAGCCAGGAAAGGAAAATAATGTGCGAGGCCAGGGCCCTCTCGCCCATACAGAGTAGAGGCCCCTTGCCATCTTTGGATGACTCTGCACCGCATGCTATGCCAACGATCAATGCCCACTGCCCAGAGAGCAGGAGGGTGAGAACTTGATAGGGATTCTGTGCCCTATCAAAAAAGAAAACAAATCATTTTCAGAAAGGTTGAAGTGAAGCGTATTTTGTCTGGTTTTGGTTGCATGGTTTTTTATTCCTTTATTGATGTATTTATCTGCTTTCAGCCGGCCAGAAGATGTCTCCTCCTGGTGAGCTGAAGTCATGCAGAGGCTGAGGCTGTTTGAATGTTTGTGCCCGATCTTTCAGGTGAATAATATCGTCCCTGAGCCCATGCAACCAACTCTATCTCTCTCTCTTCCTCGTTCTCTCCCCCGCACTCTGCCCCCCTCCCGCTCTGTACAATTGGATCTGGGACAACAAACAGAAACAAACAAAGAAAAGCAAATAAACAAATAGCTCCCCGCCAGACGTGATGGCTGGCAGCCTTAGCCCTGAGGTAGCAGACTCACTGTCGTCAGCCTTTTCAGAACCCTCTCACAGCCCTCCCTCTGTCTCTATTTCTCACTCTCACTTTGGTCTTTCTGTCTCTGTCTCTGTCTCGCTCGCTCTCTCTCTCTCTCTCTCTCTCTCTCTCTCTCTCTCTCTCTCTCTCTCTCTCTCTCTGTCTCTTTCATTTGTCATTTATCTTGTTTACTCCTCCTTTTCTCTTCTCTATCCCTCTCCCCCTCTCTCTCCTCCATCAGCAGAGTAACACATCTCCAGCAATTTGTAGGTTTAGCAGGCTAACGCTAATTATCCTCATAGGGTTAGTGGAGGGACAGGGAAGGGGGCAAGAGGATTAAATAGAGGTGTAATTTGATTACCCTCTCTCATTCTGTTCAGGCCAAGGGGGGACTTGGCTGGGGACTGGGCTTTTGCATACTGTACACACATACACACGCACACACACGCACCTACGCACGCACGCACACTCATGCACGCACACATGCATTCACACAAGCGGTAAGTCAAATCTAATGATCATCCACACATCGTAATGTTATTTCATAGCTGTGCCGCACAGTAACAAGTTAATATGTTTTCATATGGTCAACAGCTGTCGAAGCATCACAACGTGTGCTTCTAGTGCCAAGGCATTTTATATTGTGCTTTTGGTGTCCTTGGTCTGCCAAACTATGTAGCAGTCACATAACTCTTCCTTCACTGCTCTGTAACAGTATCCTGGTGCTAGGATACAGTAGAGCAGTAGTCACCAACCTGTGGTCCTGGAGACCTACAAGGTGTGCAGGTTTTGTTCCAACCCTGCACTAACACCTAATTCAACGAATCCAGGAAATCATTGTTGATTATCTCTGAACGACCAGCGTTGGTGAATGATGGTCCCAGAGTGTACATAACACTTGTAATGCTCTACTGACATGATTTATTAATGGTTAAGTATTTCACTTTATATGTGTTTCTATAGGGATTCTGCATGAAAAAATACAATTCAACACGCTGCCTTTCTACCCCAAAGATGCAGATTGAAAAAGGCTCCGAAAAAGTAGTTTGTTTATAATGCAATAAAAGCAGAAGCATAAAAAAGACAGAAGGGATGAGTTTATGCAGCAATCTTTATTTAATGGTTGACAACACGCTTCACTAGGCCATACAGGCACATGACAAGAGGGTTGGCAGGAACAGTTTGGACTTTGTGTACATGACAGACTCAATCCTCATGACCGAGATGTTGTAGGTTCATCATAATTCCACCTAGAGCAGCACTTGGAGAGTCTTACAGCAGTCTGAGATTAATTGGTTTTGACTGATGCGTTCAACTCCCCGCACATAAATAAATATTACAATTTACTACAGAAAGTACAGTACTTACTATAGAACTATGTAGTAAACTGTATTATACTGTAGAATAGTATACTATAAACTGTAGTATCCCTCAATAATGGCGTAGTACTTAATATAAAATGTTGTAAGCCATGAGGTCAAAGGAGTTGTCTGTAGAGCTCCGAGACAGGATTGTGTCGAGGCACAGGTCAGGGGAAGGGTACCAAAACATTTATGCAGCATTGAAGGTCCCCAAGAGCACAGTGGCCTCCATCATTCTTAAATGGAATAAGTTTGGAACCACCAAGACTCTTCCTAGAGCTGGCCGCCCAGCCAAACTGAGCAATCAGGGGAGAAGGACCTTGGTCAGGGAGGTGACCAAGAACCCAATGGTCACTCTGACAGAGCTCTAGAGTTTCTATGTGGAGATGTGAGAACCTTCAAGAATGACAACCATCTATGCAGCACCACCAATCAGGCCTTAATGGTAGAGTGGCCAGACGGAAGCCACTCCTCAGTAAAAGGCACATGACAGCCCGCTTGGAGATTGCCAAAAGTCACCTAAGGACTCTCAGAACATAAGAAACAAGATTCTCTGGTCTGATGAAACCAAGATTGAACTCTTTGGCCTGAATGCCAAGCATCCGGAGGAAACCTGGCACCATCCCTACGGTGAAGCATGGTGGTGGCAACATCATGCTGTGGGGATGTTTTTCAGCGGCAGGGACTGGGAGACTAGTGAGGATTGAGGATAAGAGGAACGGAGCAAAGTACAGAGATCCTTTGTGAAAACCTGCTCCAGAGTGCTCAGGACCTCAGCCTGGGGCAAAGGTTCACCTTCCAACAGGACAGCGACCCTAAGCACACAGCCAAGACAATGCAGGAGGGGCTTCAGATCAAGGCTCTGAATGTACTTGAGTGGTCCAGCCAGAGCCCGGACTTGAACCCGATCGAACAACTCTGGAGAGACCTGAAAATAGCTGTGCAGCGACACTCCCCATCCAACCTGACAGAGCTTGAGAGGATCTGCAGAGAAGAATGTGAGAAACTCCCCAAATACAGGTGTGCCAAGATTGTAGTTTCATACCCAAGAAGGCACAAGGCTTTAATCTTTGCCAAAGGTGCTTCAACAAAGTACTGAGTAAATGGTCTGAATACCATGTAAATATGATATTTCCTTTTTCCATTTTCTATACATTTGCGAACATTTCTAAAAAGCTGTTTTGGCTTTGTCATTATGGGGTATTGTGTGTAGATTTGATGTGGGGGGAATTTTAGAATAAGGCTGTAATGTAACAAAATGTGCAACAAGTTAAGGGGTCTGAATACTTTCCGAAGGCACTGTATGTCAAAGATAATAAAACATAAATGCTTTAGTAAATACTACAGTAATGTCCGCAAAAACACTACAGTAAATACTACAATGTACTACAGTCCGCAGAAACACTACAGTAATTACTATAGTACTGTATATACTGTACTACAGTCCGCAAAACACTACTGTCATCACTGCAACACTACAGTAAATGTATACTATAGTATTTATACAATCATATACTATAGTATTTTTTTCATGTGGGCTGATTTGATGAGGGAATTTGTCAGGTTCGTTTTACATAATTGTTCATTATTTTTAGCCTTGGTTAAAAATACCATGATGGGGAAGGCAGAGGCTTATATTTTATGAGCAATGAAACATTTCGATTTTGCAAATGCCTGGAGGGGATATTAGAGTTGTGAAAGCTACCTATGTCCCACAACAAAACTCACTCTGCTGTTTGGTAGAAGAAACGTGAGTCAAGATGGTTAATGTCAAGAAGACAAAAGCCTTTACATTGCGTATTGGAGTGTGACATGATACATTGTTGTGAATCATGTCTTACCGCATTTCTGAATCACTTACTTGCACAATGCTATTTTTACACCCCACCATGGCAGGAGTATGGCTTGGTTAGGTTTTTCTAACACAGTGCTCCCCTTCGCGAATTTAAACTGTATTTGCTCCAGATTCTGTGACTATCTTGGCACCCACACAAGGGCTGTGTCCCAAATGGCACCCTCTTCCCTGTATAGTGCACTGCGTTTGACCACAGCGCTATGGGCCCTGGTCAACAGTATTCGGAGCTGTACGAAGAGGAAAGGCAGCACCTGCAAAGTGAGCGCTCCTTCCTTCTCAAGGAGGTTGAGTGAATGTATTTATAGACAGAGCAGCACAGCATGAAACAACCCATCCTTTAGCCCCATCTGAGTGAAACACTGCAGGTTCCACACCACTCACTGCTGAGATGGATGGCTTTAGTGATGATGTGAGATACCTCACTGAGTACACCAATCAGCATAGGTTTCATCCCATCATTGGGGTGATGGAAATAACATACAGCATATTACATTGCCACAGGGCTCTCTACCATGGCATATCACATCACATATTTATGTTATTTTCAGGTTCTTAAAACATTTTTGAAAGAAGTATGCACAGCAACATGATGTGCTGGAGACAGGTTGGAATTTTCCCTTAGTGATCTCCAACATCATGTAAACAAATGACGAATATTTGCTTCCAAGATGTATGTGTTTCTTCCTGTGGAGTAATAGGCCTAGATGTTCCTGGCAGGCTCCGCTCAACATGGCCTTTCTCTGTCGCCTCTCTCTCTCTGTCCTCCCACTCCCACTCACAGACAGCTTGTTTCATTCCAGATCTGTGCATAGTTTCATATAAGGCATCCATAGGTCAGGTTAATAAGATCACAAGTGAGGAACATTGTTACTTAGTATGAAGCATGGTCAGGTTCGGTTGAATGGTATAATCATGCTCAAATGGTTTTGATTTCATACACCATTAACTCTGACCACATGGCATTGTTTGGAGTGGAGCCTCTGCTCTGCAAGCAAACAGTCCCATTTATTAACCCACCACATGTCATGGCTATAGGAGCCAATTAAACATAATGTATTCATTGAAAGAGTGTAGATTATCTGAGCTATTGTATTTATATTAAGAGTCAGATGGAATTAAAATGTCCTCTTGAACGTGTTAACCTGCTGGTTACAAGTGTGTGTGTGTGTGTGTGTGTGTGTGTGTGTGTGTGTGTGTGTGTGTGTGTGTGTGTGTGTGTGTGTGTGTGTGTGTGTGTGTGTGTGGGTTGGGGTGGGGCGGGGGCTATGTTTGTGTGTGTGCGTGTGTGTGCGTGTGTGTGTGTGTGTGCATGCTTCACAGCTGCACTTGCCTCAAACACAGCTCTATAAGAAGTCTAAATATTGCAAATATTCAGCCCATTCAACATCCTGTTTGACTATTCATCACACTTCCACCCAGAGCCATTCTGCTCCAACACAGGAGTTGATGAGAGTCTTATGAAAAAATTATATGTCATAAGAAATGGAGCCAGAATGGTTTATTTCAACAGCTTAGGAACTCTCAAAGTCAGCTGTTAGGTAAGGTTTCTTACGAGGAAATGGGAGTGTGTGAGGAAATTAGACCGAAGTGAACCTCTGCTTTACTAATTGATTCCCCACAATAGTCCTTTTCTAAAATAAAGTTGCTGTACTGTTCTCTTCAAGGCCACAGAAGCTTTAAAAGGATAAGGTCCCTATCCCCAGACATATTGGATAACTTAATTGGGCAAACCAAAGTTCGAACTATAGACACTAGATTCCTCAGCAAAACTATCAGACTTCTATTACAGCTCTAGAGATCAAGTGTTTTTACTCGGGTCCATTTACTCCTGATGTTCACCACCTTTGATGATAACACCCAGGGGTAAAGCGTTTTGTCTGTGGCCCTCCAAATAGGATACTTAATCAGTTGTCTACAGTGCAACAGCTCGATAAAGATGCCACCTTGCATCGTATCAGACACACACTGCGTCCCAAATGGCACCCCGATTCTCTACACAGCGCACTACTTTTGACCAGTGCCTAGCACTATATAGGGAGTAGGGTGCCATTTGGGATCCACACACATTCTCCACCCTACTTTGTTTCTCTTAGAGGTAGAGCCTAATGGGATCTCTGCTGTGATCAATAACAGAATAACATTATCATCTCAAGCGGTGCCAACTCTACGATGACAGGGAGTTTTGTATTTGACCATCCATTTTGTATCCGAAATGGCCATGGCAGACACGCACGCCGTTAAGCAGGGACACACACGCTCACACGCACACACAGACACACAATTATGTGTTGCCAAAATGACAAAGAGTAGGATTGACCTGTGGCTGGTAAAGCGAACATAACATTAAGGATGACTTGAATGGTGTGTCTTGACTCTCCTAAAAGAGCGACATTTAGCACTTTCAATCAACCTCTTATCATCTGACCTTCAACAAGCTAACAAGCCTTCATTCCCAACTGAGACGATTGCAGATGGCTCCTGTCACAAATAAGAAAAGCGTCACATCACAAAGGCCAATCATGGACCATCTCTCTTTGCATCTCTTTTTAAAGGCTTTGTGGAAATTGATCGATCTCACACACACACACACACACACACACACACACACACACACACACACACACACACACACACACACACACACACACACACACACACACACACACACACACACACACACACACACACACACACACACACACACACACACACACACACACACACAATAAGAGTTTCGTTTTACTTCTGGCATGGTTAGCTTGTGATTTCTGGCTGGCACTGCGGTGATGAGCCTGATGATTAATCACGCAGCTCCACCATTAGAGATCCATCGATCGCAGCAAACGGTCCAAATCTCTGATGTATAAATTCCCAGGCCTCACCTAGAGTTTAGACAGACAAAGGCTGAATTAGATGTGGATCTCTGTTAGACGTCCAGACAGCGTTGGGGAATCTAAACTGGTACAGACTGAGAGGCGCATCAGGTCTGGCTCTTCTTGTCTGAGTGATGTTACCTTCTTCCTGCTTGTATGATGTGCTGTGGAAATAATTGAAACTGCCTGCCTGCCTGCCTGTCTGTCTGTCTGTCTGTCTGTCTGTCTGTCTGTCTGTCTGTAGCAATTGTAAAAGCAATTGATCCTCATTCGTTATGCTTCCTCTTTGCAGTGCTTTTCAAACCTCTCCTCGGGGACCCCCAGCCGTTCCATGCATTTGATCTATTCCAGAGGTAGCGCACCTGATTCAACTTGTCAACTAAGTTTCAAGCCATTCATTAGGTGAATGAGCTGAGCTAATTCAGGGATACATCAAAATTGTGAAGCGTATAGGGTTCCCGGGGAGAGGTTTGAGAACCACAAAAAGGATGTCTGTCCGTCATGTAAAGAGGGCTATAATAGAGCTGTACCCTACGTCTTAGTACCTGTAGCATATAGGGATTATCCATTGTAGTGAGGGTGGGTAAAACTACATGCTGATAACTAGGAAAGAGCTGTGTTAATTTGATTTAATTAGAGAGGAACAATTACATCGGGTCATGTCTCGTTCTGGGCGGAGGGTAGAAAGGCCAGGCTCCTGGGGGTGGTTTTGATTCATTAGGATCCACATTAGCCGACGCCAATGGGGACGGCTAGTCTTATTGGGATCCGACACGTAACAAAAAAGACATTACAGACATAAGACTTTACAATTTACATACACTACATGTTCATGTTTATTCATGTATGTGTGCATCTATCAGTTACACATACATGTCAGTACATACACAACAAGTAGGTCACATGGGGGAGAGGCGTTGTGCCATGAGGTGTTCCTTTACTTGTTTCTTGAAAGCAGGTTTCCTGTTCACTTGTGCTTTATAAGATGGAAGGGAGTTCTATGCACCCATGGCTCTGTATAATACTGTACTTTTCCTTGAATTTGTTCTGGACCTGGGGACTGTGAAAAGAACCCTGGTGGCGTGTGTGGTGGGGTACGTGTGTGTGTCAGTGCTATGCAAACAGTTTCCAACACGGCAGGGTAGCCTAGTAGGGGCAGCATAGTGGGGCGGCAGGGTAGCCTAGTGGTTAGAGCGTTGGACTAGTAACCGAAAGGTTGCAAGTTCAAATCCCCGAGCAGACAAGGTACAAATCTGTCGTTCTGCCCCTGAACAGGCAGTTAACCCACTGTTCCTAGGCCTAGTAAAATAAAGGTTAAAAAAAAAACATGAATCTTTCTTATAAAAACAGGATGTGACGCAGTCAGTCTTTCCTCAGTTTCCTCAACTCTCAGCCAAGAGAGACTGGCATGCATAGTATTAATATTAGCCCTCCGATTTCAATGAAGAGCAAGATGTGCCGCTCTGTTCTGGGGCAGCTGCAGCTTAACTACTGTAGGTCTTTCTTTGCAGCACTTCACCATAAGACTGGACAATAATCAAGAGAAGATAAAACTAGAGCCTGCAGGACTTGACCATATGACTGGACAATAATCAAGAGAAGATAAAACTAGAGCCTGCAGGACTTGCTTTGTGGAGTGTGGTGTCAAAAAGACCATCTCTTTATTAGATTTTGGAACTTTGGGGCGGCAGGGTAGCCTCGTGGTTAGAGCGTTGGACTAGTAACCGGAAGGTTGCAAGTTCAAACCCCCGAGCTGACAAGGTACAAGTTTCTGCCCCTGAACAGGCAGTTAAGCCACTGTTCCTAGGCCGTCATTATAAATAAGAATTCGTTCTTAACTGACTTGCCTAGTAAAATAAAGGTAAAAAAAAAAGAGACAGACCTGTCCCCATCTTTACAATCATTGAATCTATATGTTTTGACCATGAACATTTACAATCTAAGGTAACACCAAGTAATTTATTCTCCTCAACTTCCTCAACAGTCACACCATTCATTACCAGCTAAGAGTTGACAGCAAGCTAATCGGTCTGCTGTTAGAACCAGTAAACCTGCTTTACCGCGCTTGGCTAGCAGAATGAATTTGGCTTCCCTCCAGTTCTGTGGACAAAGACTTTCCTCTAGGCTCAGATTAAAAATATGACAGATAGGAGTGGCCGTAGAGTCAGCTACCCTCCTCAGTAGCTTTCCATCTAAGTTGTCAATGCCAGGAGGTTTGTCATGATCGATAACAATATTTTTTCCACTTCTCCCACATGAACTTTACAAAATTCTTACAACGCTTTTCTTTCATTATTTTTTAATTTTTTTAATGCATGAGTACGATAGCTCAATGTTCGTTGTTGGCATTTCCTGCCTAAGTCTGTCCACTTGATCAATAAAAGAATCATTCAAATAATTGGCAACCTCAAATGGTTATGTGATGAATAAGCCATCTAATTCGATGAAAGATAGAGTTGAATTTGTCTTTCTACTCATCATTTCTCATCATTCTTTACATCATTGATCTTGGCTTCATGATACAGTTGATTGTTTTATTTAATTTCTCTATTTGCAGTTAGTCAGCCAGTCAGATGTGCATCCAGACTTAACCACTCCTTTTACCACATCTCTTTCAACCACACAGTTTTTCAATCCATGGAGCCTTAACAGTTCTAACAGTCAGTTTCTTAACAAGTGCATGTTTATCAATAGTTGGAAGAAGCAATTTCATGAATTCATCAAGTGCAGTGTCTGGATACTCCTTATTAATCACATCAGACCAACAAATATTTTTAATATCATCCACGTAAGTGTCACATCAAAATCTTTTGTATGATCTCTTATACACTATTTTTGGCCCAGCTTTTGGAACTTTGGCTTTCCTGGATCTAGCCACTATATTGTGATCACTGCATCCAATAGGTACGGATACAGCTTTAGAACACAGTTCTACAGTATTAGTGAAAATGTGATCAATACATGTGGATGATCTTGTTCCTGTAGTGTTTGTAAACACTCTTGTAGGTTGATTAATAACCTGTACCAGATTACAGGCACTGATTACAGTGAGAAGCTTCCTCTTGAGTGGACCTTTTGATGAAAACCTGTCAATATTCAGGCATACCCTCGGCCCAGATGTTTGTCCACCGCTGTCAAGGTACCTGGAAGAGAGCCCAGTCGGTTCTTCTCAAGACCACCTCCAGGTATTGGCAACAAGCAGACCGCCACCGGACGTATCGTCTCGGGGAGAGGGTATGGCTGTCCACCCGAGATCTGCCCCTCCGGCTGGAGTCCCGCAAACTTTCCCCCCGTTTTATCGGCCCTTTCCCCATCTACAAGATCATGTGTCTAGGATTAAACCTCTCTCTCACAGCCTTTTGTATCCTGCCGGCACCCTAGTCAACCAGGTATGTGCCCAGGTAGGACGTCAGGTGGCGCCCCTAGGAGGGGGGGGGGGGTACTGTCACACTGTGCTTGTCTCCACCCCCTTCCAGGTTTCACCCATCTTACTCATTATCCCTAGTGTATTTATAACTGTGTTCTCTGTTTGTCTTGTCAGGTCTTCCCAGCGTATCTTCCCATCTCCCTGCATTCTCAAGTTCTGTTCCCTAGTTTCCCTGGTTCTGACCGCCCCTGGATTACAGACCTCTGCCTGCCTTTGACCTATCTTTTGCCTGCCCCCTGTTTGGGCCAATTAACATCTGTGACTCTAGCTGTCTGCATCTTATCCTGAGTTCTGATACTATCAAACATGTTTTTATTTGACCCTTATTTTATCAGGTAAGTTGACTGAGAACACATTTTCATGAACAGCAACAAGCTGGGGAATAGTTACAGGGAGAGGGGATGAATGAGCCAATTGTAAACTGGGAATGATTAGGTGGCCATGATGGCCAGATTTGGAATTTAGCTAGGACACCGGGGTTAACACCCCTACCCTTATAACAAGTACCATGGGATCTTTAGTGATCACACAGAGTCAGGACACCAGTTTAATGTCCCATCCAAAAGACAGCACCCTACAGAGGGCAGTCCCCAAAGGGTGCCTCCCACTGGTCCTCCAACACCACTTCCAGCAGCATCTTGGTGGCCTATAGCAACACCCCAAAAGAAAAGGCTTTAGATGTGTCCAGGTGAACCTGCAATCACAACACTTCAATAACACTTGACAAAATATATTCTCTAAGCATTACAGGGATATGGCTTTGAATACGGAAACACCTCCCCCATAAGCATTCCTGTCTCTTCTATATAGATGTTGTATCCTTGTATTGTGGCAGGTAGCCTAGAGGTTAAGAGCATTGGGCCAGTAACCAAAAGGATACTGGTTTGAATCCCCAAGCCAACTAGGTGAGAAATATGTCAATGTGCCCTTGAGCTTATTCACTTAACCCTAATTGCTCCTGTAAATTGCTGAGTGTTTGCTAAATGACAAAAATGTCAAATGTAAAGATGTATTGCTACTGCTATATTATCTAAGTGAGTCTCAGAAATGGATACTAATAGGAAAGGAAACGGCTGAAAATAGCCCATATTAATACACGTTTCTTTAGAAATAAGGTTCATGAAATCAATAGCTTACTAACATCAGATATAATTCGTATATATGAATGTTATCTGATGTTAGCAAGTTATTGATTTCATGAACCTTATTTCTAAAGAAATGTATTAATATGGGCTATTTTCAGCCGTTTCCTGGGTAGCTTATCAGAGATAGACATAATACTGAAAAGAGCAAACAAAGCAAGAGAAAATCATATACATTCAGCAGTCCATTATTAACCAGTTGGGTTGTGTAAGTGTGTGTGTGTGTGTGTGTGTGTGTGTGTGTACTGCTGCCAAAGACTCTATTCAAGTGATTACATAACCTGTAAAAGGTAAGGAATACATAGCACACTGCAATCTTTGCACCCATGTGCTTTATAGACAATGTTTTGACCCTTAGGTCTTGAAGACCTTTAATATAGTACTGATATGCTGAATTTACACACAAAATAGCTTCAGCAACAGCTAGCAAATTCCACAATGCTGTCGGTAGTCTACTCCCACCTGTTTCTCCATTTCTGTGTTCTCTGGTTGTGTTAACTGACTGTCCTCGGTTTAGCTAGGACAGCATCATTCGTGAGAGAGGATCAGAACCCAACAACTCATTGGAATGTGTGTGTGTGTGTCAGTATGTCTGAGGTTAAATCCATACCCTCTTGTTTCTGACCAGAACACCTGAACCTCACACCACAGTAATAGTAGTTCAGAGGAGGGTGAGCACATGATGACCGATCTGCTCTCCACAAATGTGTGTGCGCACGTATGCACATGCGTGTGTATGTGTACCCACACAGTGATTAGTGTAGGAAACAAACCCAGACGACAGGCCCTGCAGCAGCACAGCCACAGTTTAACTCCCCCACACTACCTAACCTCTGACAGCTCTCTCTCTCTCTCTCGCTCTCTCTATCTCTTTCTCGCATTCTCTCTATCTCTCTCTCGCTCCCCAAAACATTTAAACACAATAGACTAGATGCAGTTCAAGTAATCAAGTAATCAGCCTCTGCAAAAATGTTTTGTTCACCTTCATACTGTATCTTTCAGCCAAGAATGAGTGGCTGATCTCATACCTTTAAACAAACAAACCAGTTCGGTTTTAGCTTACTAAAATGGTGTCAATGGAGGGGGGGGGGGATTCTCAAGACATAACATGCACAGTTTGAGTTACTCCAGGAAGACATTGCAGGCTGCGACCAGGGGAGAGTGACTGCTCCCTCTCATTGAGTATCTCAAGTTGAGAGTCGACCAGGATACCGCGTGCTGCCAGTGGCAACTGAATTAATCTAACAACTTCTTCTGCGTGTGATTTTAAAATAATCAGGACATGCATCTGGTGTAATAGAAACAATTATTGGTTCCATGATTGTCTTCAATTTCTTTATTTTTCACATAAATATTGACCAGGAACATTTCCATTTTCCTATTGACTATATTGAGTAATCCTGCTTTCTGGATACAACAACCTGCAGTCGGCCTTGAACTGCAGTGTTTCAGTGAGAAGGTTTTAGTTGTTCTCTTCTGGCCCCAACAGACAGTAAGGCTGATTATTGTGGTTTGAATGAGAGAAGCAGACTACAAAGCAGCTACAAAGTGTGACATTTATTCACAGTGTCATGATGTTGGCCTATGGGTAAGGTTCATGACCCCCCATAAATACCTTTCTCCCTTTCCTCTCTTGACTCTACTGAAGGACTCTTGAAAAGCCTTTGTTAAACATAGAGAGTCGGGGAACATAAAAAGGTGGGGGAAAGGAACCATATTTCGGTAATCCAACCAGTTGAAAATATGCGTTGGTACTTAATGAATATGATGTCAGTTCGGTTGTCATCTGAGAGATTATGACTGATGACAGGATGACATAAACTGTATCTGGGAAAGTCTACACATTCTAGCTATCAGATTCACATGGAATTGTTGTGCAACTTAAATGTTTAAATATGAAACTATTTGTGAAAAGATGAAATGTAATTTTAGCTTCCAAATGAGAGAATTGAGTTTTCATAACGTTAGAGCTCTGCGCAATCAGTGGCCCGCCCCTGTGAAGAGACATTGGTTATAAACTATTAAACGACCCCTTCTCTCCCTACACTATATAAGCTCTTGACGAAAATATAACTTTCTGTTACGATGACATTAGGGCGACAGTCCTACGTTGAAAGTGTTCAGATAATAAGCTGTTCGGGGTACATTAGGGCGAGGGTCCGAGGTCAGAAGGATTCAGATAATAACTACATAATTAAGCCAAACTCAGTGTGAGCTTTGGTTGCGAATGGTATGAACTTTGAACTCTTATTCACTACAGAAGTGATACCTCCTAGCCGTTGAGCTAGCAGCGGCCGCTGTAAACGTGGGCTAGGAAAGGACAGACAAAGGATCTCTTCTAACAAACAACACTGCCAAGTAACCAGTTTACCACCATAGACATTCTTCCGAGGCAACACGGCCTTCCATCTACAACCAACCTATTGAGGCGCAGCTCAGAGTAAATACAGTGCCTTGCGAAAGTATTCGGCCCCCTTGAACTTTGCGACCTTTTGCCACATTTCAGGCTTCAAACATAAAGATATAAAACTGTATTTTTTTGTGAAGAATCAACAACAAGTGGGACACAATCATGAAGTGGAACGACATTTATTGGATATTTCAAACTTTTTTAACAAATCAAAAACTGAAAAATTGGGCGTGCAAAATGATTCAGCCCCCTTAAGTTAATACTTTGTAGCGCCACCTTTTGCTGCGATTACAGCTGTAAGTCGTTTGGGGTATGTCTCTATCAGGTTTGCACATCGAGAGACTGAAATTCTTTCCCATTCCTCCTTGCAAAACAGCTCGAGCTCAGTGAGGTTGGATGGAGAGCATTTGTGAACAGCAGTTTTCAGTTCTTTCCACAGATTCTCGATTGGATTCAGGTCTGGACTTTGACTTGGCCATTCTAACACCTGGATATGTTTATTTTTGAACCATTCCATTGTAGATTTTGCTTTATGTTTTAGATCATTGTCTTGTTGGAAGACAAATCTCCGTCCCAGTCTCAGGTCTTTTGCAGACTCTATCAGGTTTTCTTCCAGAATGGTCCTGTATTTGGCTCCATCCATCTTCCCATCAATTTTAACCATCTTCCCTGTCCCTGCTGAAGAAAAGCAGGCCCAAACCATGATGCTGCCACCACCATGTTTGACAGTGGGGATGTTGTATTCAGGGTGATGAGCTGTGTTGCTTTTACGCCAAACATAACGTTTTAAATTGTTGCCAAAAGGTTCAATTTTGGTTTCATCTGACCAGAGCACCTTCTTCCACATGTTTGGTCTGTCTCCCAGGTGGCTTGTGGCAAACTTTAAACGACACTTTTTATGGATATCTTTAAGAAATGGCTTTCTTCTTGCCACTCTTCCATAAAGGCCAGATTTGTGCAATATACGACTGATTGTTGTCCTATGGACAGAGTCTCCCACCTCAGCTGTAGATCTCTGCAGTTCATCCAGAGTGATCATGGGCCTCTTGGCTGCATCTCTGATCAGTCTTCTCCTTGTATGAGCTGAAAGTTTAGAGGGACAGCCAGGTCTTGGTAGATTTACAGTGGTCTGATACTCCTTCCATTTCAATATTATCGCTTGCACAGTGCTCCTTGGGATGTTTAAAACTTGGGAAATCTTTTTGTATCCAAATCCGGCTTTAAACTTCTGTAACCAGCCGTCATACAGGTTCCGTCCCTAGGGACGTTTTCTTGTACGACATAATTATTAATCAATGTATGATCCATTCTGTGTATATGTCATTCTGTGTGATTAGTTAGGTATTTAGTAAATAAATAATTAAACCAAAGTTTGTATTGCTGATTCAACTTGTTAGCCAGGGTTCGTGAAGATAACCCAGAATTCTACGATGTTCAGATGAGACTGAAATAAGGTGACGATTAATATTGACTGCTACTGATGTAAAATATTACTAGGTCTTTAAGAGTTTATTCGGAAGATAACAGCTCTGTAAACACTCTTTCGTGGTGCCCCGACTTTCTAGTTAATTACATTTACATGATTAGCTTAATCAGGTCATATTAATTACAGAGAAAGGCTTTTATTGAATAGCATGTCATATCACTTAATCCGGCATAGCCAAAGACACGACAACAGATAAACAACACAGCATTGGACAATGTGAGGAAGGAACGTTTTTTTGTTTGTTAGGGCTGTGGTACTCATACCTTTTTCTGTGGGTACTAAAACCTTGAATTAAAAAAAATCCTGTTTTTATTTCTACAGTATCTTTACTTCAAGCACCGTGTGGGTGTCTGCCAGGGAAATCCGCAGCTCTCAGAGAAGAGAAACAAAGTGGTTGTATGGTTGGTTGCATCATCGTCTCCATCCCTCCACATATTAGGTCAGTAATAAACACAAGCTCTCTCTCTCTGTTACAGCCTGATTGCATGTTAATTGTATTTGCTGGTGCTTAATTGGGTTGAAATATGCCTCGTTCCCATGGTTTCTATTTGGGTTATTGCCGTATCATTAGGGCATGATTGTTCACGTTACTAACGAGAGAGAGATCCAGATAGGGGCTGTAGAGTTATGTGTTTGGAAAACGATGCTATTATTTGAATGTGTGACACACACACACACACACACACACACACACACACACACACACACACACACACACACACATACACACACACACACACACACACACACACACACACACACACTAGCATGTATCGACACAAGGCTTAAGGCATGATATTAAATAATTGAGAGTGCAGTAAGACAGAACCTGACTGCTGCAATGCTCAGGTCATTCTTGAACTGGGACTGGCTAGCAGAGCAGGTAGACGTTACTGCATAGGGTCACACGCACACACGCACACGCGCACACACACACACACACACACACACACACACACACACACACACACACACACACACACACACACACACACACACACACACACACACACACACACACACACACACACACACACACACACACACACACACACACACACACACTGCAACCGCTCAGCTACTGTTCTAGCTGCCAGTTCTAGCTGCCAGTGCTACAGTGTTCCCAGAGGAGACTCTTGCTCTCTTTCCAACACAGAAAAACAAAAACTACAGGACACAAAAAAAGCTGGCCCACTATCCAGTATGTTCTCACAAACATTAGTCCGCCCTCCCATATCCCACGGTGTATAAGAACTTCAGGCTAATAGTTATATCAAAACAAACAATGCTTCACAGGGCTAATTCTATGAAGCAATCAGAAAGATTAAGTACTCTGACTGTTCAGCTTTGAATTTTGAAAGGGAGAAAAACAAATCCACGCTCTCTGTCTGACCCCGTCTTCTCACAACATCCTCATAGTTGGTGACCAGAGCATCCTGATTGGTTTAGACTCCACTGGGCCGGGTCATATCGGAAATGTCAATGCATTGATTGGATTAGAGCAGAAAACCAGCGCCAGGCTCAGCCATGGAGCAACAACCCTGCTCTCAACCTGACCATTTACTGTATGCGTAAGGTTAGAGACAATACGCACAGTCTTGAGAAAATATGTTACATGTCAAATTAGGAGCGTTATCAGTCACATTCCTAAAGTCGAGATCAGGTCAGGAACAGAGCAGTAAAAATGCTGTGTTCAGATACACAGCACAGTGAAAGAGGTCAGTGGCTAATATATATGCTGTGTTCAGAGACACAGCACAGTGAAAGAGGTCAGTGGCTAATATATATGCTGTGTTCAGAGACACAGCACAGTGAAAGAGGTCAGTGGCTAATATATATGCTGTGTTCAGATACACAGCACAGCGAAAGAGGTCAGTGGCTAATATATTTATTTGCGCCAAGGGACAGAACTGGCGGAGAACAGAGGGCCTTGGAGTGTGTAGAGAGAGAGCCTCATCACGCTTGGCTGTCTGCTGTTTCTCTTTCTTTTTCTCCCTTTTCTTTCTGACTCGCTCTCTCTTTCTCTTTCTCTACAAACTGTCCCCCGGGGTCACGTCTCACTCCCGCGCCGGGCCCCATGCCCACATGCCCACACACACGCTCTCTTTGCTGGCACCCACACACCTGTGGCGGTTCCCGCGGAGCAGCAGCAGAGCAGTGGGAGAGCTTTGAAGATGGTTCAGAAATGCTAATATCACCTCTGCTGCTAGAGACAGATAAACATCCTCGATCTGAGGTGAAGAGTTCAAAAGGCTCTGCCGCCCTCTGTTCCTCTCTTCTTCTCTCCTCACCCTGTCCCTCTCCACCTCTCGCTCATTCTCTCTCTCTCTCTCTCTCTCTCTCTCTCTTCTTCTCTCCTCACCCTGTCCCTCTCCCCCTCTCGCTCCTTCTCTCTCTCTCTCTCTCTTCTTCTCTCCTCACCCTGTCCTTCTCCCCCTCTCGCTCCTTCTCTCCCCCACTCGCTCCCTCTCCCTCTCTCTCTTCTTCTCTCCTCACACTGTCCCTCTCCCCCTCTCGCTCCCTCTCTCCCTCTCTCTCTTCTTCTCTCCTCACCCTGTCCCTCTCCCCCTCTCGCTCCTTCTCTCCCTCTCTCTCTTCTTCTCTCCTCACCCTGTCCCTCTCCCCCTCTCGCTCCTTCTCTCTCTCTCTTCTTCTCTCCTCACCCTGTCCCTCTCCCCCTCTCGCTCCTTCTCTCTCTCTCTCTCTCCCTCTCTCTCTTCTTCTCTCCTCACCCTGTCCCTCTCCCCCTCTCGCTCCTTCTCTCCCTCTCTCTCTTCTTCTCTCCTCACCCTGTCCCTCTCCCCCTCTCGCTCCTTCTCTCTCTCTCTTCTTCTCTCCTCACCCTGTCCCTCTCCCCCTCTCGCTCCTTCTCTCTCTCTCTCTCGCTCCCTCTCCCCCTCTCGCTCCTTCTCCCCCTATCGCTCCTTCTTCCCCTCTCGCTCCCTCTCCCCCTCTCGCTCCCTCTCCCCCTCTCGCTCCCTCTCCCCTTCTCGCTCCCTCTCCCCCTCTCGCTCCTTCTCTCTCTCTCGCTCCTCTCTCTTGCTGTCTCTCTCTCACGCAAACAAACTCTCTCTCTCCCCACCTCCGGTGGCGACCCGCCATTCAGGGCAGGTGGGGCAGAGCTGGAAAATTCAAGCCCCTTGGGTGCTGCCATAGATTTACAGTAGAAGTGCCCATCCAAGAAGGCTCAAGGTCATTGGCCACAGATAAAATGACGTCTAATCACGTTATATCTACCGTAGCTTTGATTGGACTGATCATGTCAACACCCTACTTTCAAAAATCTTGAATCAAAATCAAGCTAGACAAGCCGTCATCTTCATGAATCAAGGCGACAATCTACTTGCAAATCCTTTTCAATCCTTGTCATATGAAGAGCATTGGACATAAACAATACACAAGTTTGAAATCACAAATTCAACAATGAGTCGTTTAGAAGGAATCAGTGGCTAACTGCAAGCGTTGCAAAGCAATCACTAGCCTGCTATTCAGTGGAGAGGGTGAGTGGTCCAAGTCTGGGTTTAAGGACATATTTTCCAAGCTTAAAAAGATAAACATTAACATGCAACCCCTTGGGCCAGAAAAGGTTAAATACATTGGCCATGCTGTCAATCCAGCATGACTTCTGCGACATTCAATGCAACTGGAAACTTGGAACTGGGAAATCTCAGACTTCAGTGAATTCAAGACAACAGGGAACTCCAAATCAACAAGGACTGAGAAAAAATTTTGAACCCTCATCCAACTCGGAATTCCAAGTTGGGAACTCGGGCCTCTTTCTAGAGCTTCAACCTTGTTTTTTGCCGAGTTTCCAGTTGTCTAGAAAGCACCATAAATCCATAGAATGCCAGACATTGATGACAAAGTTTGATGACAAAATTTGCCCACAAGAAGGACCGCTGGGCCACCTTCCTGTTCAAATGAGCACAACAAGGTGAGTCCAAAAATGTCTTGTATGCTGCTGCATAGATTATGTAATATGCCAGGGAGATATGTATACTGTATCTAAGAAAGTAATAGCAAAGATTTTTATAACTAAACCAACAAAAAAAAACACAACCTGTCATTTCAAATGGGAACAAATGAGCCACAGTGGACAGACCAAGCAAGGATGTGGGCAGAGCCAAGCACGAGCTAGCGAGATCCTAGTTACATTTGCACATTTCCGTTGGGGAACGACTACTCTGTGAAGTGCGCACGTGCAATAACTCAAAACTTAGTCCATTCTGTTCATAACAGATTGTAGTTTTGGGAACAGAAAACTGTGTTGAAATCAAATGTTTCATCAATGAGTAAATTATCAGAATGTTGGCCAAAATCCACCTCATTCCATCGTCTCCCACTGCTGGCCATTGGGCTTCCTCTATCTACCATATTTGGTAGTGAGTGGAAATGCCAACCGGATGCTTCATATTTATACTGTCTCATCTGTGGTAATAATAAGTGTATGTTATGTCATAAGCTGTTAGTGGTCCATGCCCCTCACCCTAATAATTCGGTCCCTTTCCCCCTCTTAACTTAGTTATATTTACTAAGTACATCTTAGCGCGCTAATTAATGTCTTAATCAAAATGAAGGACTTTCTCTTGTCCACTCATCGTTCCCATATGCCATAGTTTGTCAGTAGAAACCACATTTGTTTAAACAGTCAGTAAATGAGGCTGAATTAACTGTTTCGCTGCAGAAAAAGGCTTCTCTGACAGCCAGGTGTAGCGGTGGTAAGGATTCAAGCCATGGTGCTGAAAAGAAAGCTCTGCTGTTGGGACAGCTTTATTTGGGCCCTAACAGTTTGTGGGCACCGTTTGACACCGTTATAGTGCAATTCATGTATTGTTTAGTGTTGTGTTGTGTAGTGGTTTTGCTGGCATGCATCCCCCAATTTTGTTTGCGTTTGCCCGCCAAGATGCTAAAATCCCCTCTCCCCATCTCCTCTCTCTCTCTTCTCTCTCTCTCTCTCTCTCTCCCTCCACTCTCCTCTCTCTCTCTCCCTCCTCTTTCCTCTCTCAATCACTTACTCTTTTTCTCATTTCTCTATTGTTATCTCTCTCTCTTCCTCTCTCTCTCTCTCTCGCTCTCTCTCTCTCCTCTCTCCTCTCTCTCCTCTTTCCTATCTTCTCTCCTCTCTCCTCTCTCCTATCTCTCTCTCTCTCTCTCCCTCCCACTTCTTCTCTCTCCCTCTCTCTCCCTCTCTCTCTCTCTCTCTCTCTCTCTCTCTCCTCTCTCTCTCTCTCCCTCCATCTCTCCTCCTCCTCTATCTCCTCTCCTCCTCTCTTCCTCTCTCTCTCTCTCTCTCTTCTCTCTCTCTCTCTCTCTCTCTCTCTCTCTCTCTCTCTCTCTCTCTCTCTCCTCTCTCTCTCTCTCCTCTCTCTCTCCTCTCCTCTCCTCTCTCTCTCTCTCTCTCTTTCTCTTCTCTCTCTCCTCTCTCTCTCTCTCTCTCTCCTCTCCTCTCTCTCTATTCTCTCTCTCTCTCTCTCTCCCTCCACTCTTCCTCTCTCTCTCTCCCTCCTCTCTCTCTCTCTCCTCCCTCTCTCTTCTCTCTCTCTCTCTCTCTCTCTCTCTTCTCTCTCTCTCTCTCCTCTCCTCTCTCTCCCTCTCTCTCTCTCTCCTCTCTCTCTCACTCTCTCTCTCTCTCTCTCTCTCTCTCTCTCCCTCCACTCTCCTCTCCTCTCTCTTTGGATGGGGAACACTCTTGCTCTGTCGATATCACCATGAGACATCTATAACTGGCGAGCAAAGATACAAATTGAATTTGAGTCCTACATGGAAAATGATGACATCAAACACACAGATTAAAGGGTAAATTTTTATTAAAATAGGAAAAGCATTAGCTGATGTGTTCCTGTAGTATGTGGTGATTTCAGTGGCACGCTATCTATTGTCCCCTCTTTTTAATTGCTAGGTTGCGTCCCAAATGCCACCCTATTCCCTATATAGTACATTACTTTTGACGAGAGCCCTACGGACGCAGCCCCAGTCTGTCCTCAAGAGACAGGCATCCTGCAGGAACATCCATTTACCCCCTGCCCTCACAACTAATTGTGTTTTCTAATCACTGCACATTCTCATATTCTCGTTATTGCCTGATTAAATATGGTCTACAGGGCTTCCTAAATGGACAGAAATATTTCACTGAAAATACCCCTGACTTGCTCTGGAAGAGAAAACAAATAAAAAGCATGTTGTGATCATAGAGGGGACATGTGACCTCTGTAAGAGCTAGCAGGTCCTGCTGCTGACAGGTGTAATTAAAAGGAAAGTGGCTGCGGTGACAGGCAGGTAGAGCCGTAATGTCCCCTCAGTGCTTGGCAGAACAACAGGTTGGCAGGAAACTGTACACCTGCTGGAGCCGTAACAGAGTGTTGACGACAGCGGCCACCCAGTGAAAGGCAACTGCATGGGGGGGATAGACACTACTGAGTGAACACAAGGTTTTGTTTGCATTAAGTGTGGTGCAGTGCTTCGCGGTAGGCCGAGCGTCTCTGACTGTGTGTGTACAGAAGGTTTGGGCAGGGAACTGGGGATAAGGACGATGCTGATTTAATTTATGTGAACAGACAAGTACTGTAGGCAGCCTCCTCCAGACTGCTATTTATATATGGAGGGGAAGGGCATATTCTCTCTCTCGCTCTCGCTCTCGCTCTCGCTCTCTCTCTTTCTTTGTCTTTCATAGACATGGTCATTTGTCCTGTCACCCTGCAGTTCTATTCTGGGTCTGGATCTCATTTTCATTCAACAGAAACACAAAACAAACCAACAACACGTGAATGCAGTGACCTTGTGTCCAAGGAGAGAATACACATGCTGGTCTTCTGCTGCAGTGTGTATGTGTTTGCGCTCTGCTGTGGCGTGAGAGGTGTATGTGTTTGTACATGTGTGTGTGTGTGTCTTCACTGACCTTTCTGTCCAGTCAGGGACCCGAGAAAGAGATGCAATTCTGCATCAAACCGACAACTGGACCTCTCTCTCTCAATCTCTGTTTACTATCGTTGAATTCCTAGCACTATGTGTCTCACGCAGGCCTTTTGAAACAGCGTGTCAGGGAGTCAAGCTCTTCTAGAATGCCTGAGTTTCTCTACGAGGCTACGGAGGCTTCATTTCCCTGACTACAGTCTTTAACAATGCTGCTGGCACGCTGCTGCTGTGATATACAAATATCACTTGCAAGGAGCCTCTCTGCAGACAGGAAATAGCTTTCAATCTGAATTGCCCTCGCGACAGAAAAATCCTCCCTGATTGAATAATTTGAGCTTTTCCTTTATCACTTGAGAAGTCTTTCCCGTTGTGTAGTTATAATTCCCGGAGGAAATTGAAAAGAAAGGAAGGGTGGATAACGCTGAAGCGTTAGGATCCTGCCGTTTCTCTTGTTACCATGACACCCTAGTAGCAGCCTAAGCGTGGAGCTGCTGTAAAGTTGACCATATAGTAGTTAGTTATTTTTAGGTGGTTTTAATTGTTGTTTTTTAATCTGCTCTTTTGATGTTTTTGTTGCATATATCTGCTGTTTTTGAAGCACAGATTTGCAGATTGACTGGGAGACTGGGAGACAGAGGACTACAGCAGTGCTGAGGCAGAGGGCTCGTCGCGAGGAGGACTGGCTACTATTCTGAACTGTGTGTGGTGAGCTTTCTGGCGCCCAGAGCTGCAGAGGCATCAGCCAAGTGGGTGTTACACAGAGAGTAAGAGGAGAAGTCCTGTAGCTATAAGTGAGCTGTATCTATCTATCTATCTATCTATCTATCTATCTATCTATCTATCTATCTATCTATCTATCTATCTATCTATCTATCTATCTATCTATCTATCTATCTATCTATCTATCTATCTATCTATCTATCTATCTATCTATCTAAGTAAATGGCTCTTAGCTTTACTATTTGTCAAGGCTTTGACTGCACTACAATTACACACCAGCTGTGTGTGTGTATGTGTGTGTGTGTGTGTGTGTGTGTGTGTGTGTGTGTGTGTGTGTGTGTGTGTGTGTGTGTGTGTGTGTGTGGTATTGCTAAGTCTGCTTAATCAATTGATTGAGTTGTTTTGCTCGTCTAAAGCACCCTGATTAGGTGTCTGAACTGGTAGAATGAATATTTGTATTATCCAGTCTTATTTGGCAGTGTGTTCACCATGATCTCCATTCTCATGCTAACAAGTGATTTGCCATCTGTGTGCGTGAGCAGGCCAGAATATCAAACGGGGGGGGGGGGGGGGGGGGGCATTGTCAAACAGGAGGGGATTGTTTGTTTGTTTTTGTAGAGACTTATCGTTGATGTGGATGGACTCACAACGTTGTATTCTAGCCAATATTAATGACCTATTCTGTACTGTCAATTATTTGCACAGTGGATACGTATGTTTGTGAGCAAACACCTGGTATTTGATGACCCCCAGGGCCCAGAGACTGCTATCAATTCGGGAATAGACCCTTAGCCCATAGCAGGCCAAATAGCAGGGTCAATATATTTAGTGCGGCCATATTGTTTTTCCATACAGGTATCTGACCGAATGGGAACTTAGACTCCTTTACCCTGCAGACACCCGTTGCTGCTTCTATCCTCCTCTACCTGAAGATATTCCACCGGTCAAACCATGCCGCACATGGTATGCCGCACATGGACCGCAGTACGTTTCAGATCAATGGTTGTCTTAGTTTTGTGTATATTTCTCTGGTTTTTTTTTGGAACTCAAAGTCAAAAACAAATTCTTGGGCCAAAAACTCAGTCAGACTCGCCAAGATGCAACCATCCATCCATTCAGCTTATATTGGATCGATGCACCGCGGACACAGACTGCTTAATGACTGCCTTATTGCTCTACTGTAGCATCCCAATGTTCTGTGGCTATAGCTCTAACTACACAAGCTGATAATCCTTCCTTATCGGCCATGACATTTAAACAGGCATGAACAGCTATCTCCCAGACCCAGACCCAGTTTAGGAATCAGGACTTAGTTTCTACAGCGATAACACTGATTGTAGATTTGCCTTAAAGCTTCAGCCCCTTTAGAAGGTCTCCGTTATTCAGCCAGAAGACGGTCTTTAAAGGTGAACTCTCAGATTGGGGTATGTCTTCCATCCCAGATTGTAGCTTTAAATTGGCCCAGAGATGTTATCAGGCTGCTTCTCATCACAACATTCACTTGGCAGTTCTATGATTGGGTGAGTGTAGAGTTAGAGTTACATTTATTAAAGTGTCACTGCACAATGATAAATAATAGACCATACACAATAGAGATTTTTTTAAACACACACACTCAAATAGAGTTTTGAGACACTAAAAACAATCCTAGTCATGCATGGTAGAGTATTTCCTTTGCTGTCGTCTATAACACGTGACATTATCTATGCATTATTGGCATCAGTTATTACGTCATCTATACACATGTATGAAAAAACTAAGAACAAAGTACAGTCGATTAAAAGTTCACTTCAAAATGGAAAGTAAATGTATCTGTGCAACAGAGAGTGACCCGGACTACAGTATACTTGTAGAGAGATGTGGGCCCCGTGAATCACCTCAGGACTCCAACGGGTAGAGGTAACAGTCACAGGACAACACATGGATATTAACAAACCAAAACTCAGAATCTACTGTAGGGTCGTCTAAGTACTTGACTGTTATTACAATGGGAAATAGTTAAGGAGACACCCAACAGGTTAGCCTGAACGAAGCAGGGAGACGGCTATAGAAAACTCAGTAGAAACCTTCGTAAAGAGTTGTACGAACCTCAGTCTAGCCTATGTACTCAGAACCTGTCTGGGGGTCTTAATGATGATTTACTATGAAAAAGCAATCAGGGTTGGAGTTATAGACTGGAAGTGCCAAAATGTGTTGTGTGAAATATGGATTTCTTTCCTATCGTAAGGCCCACCACGCAAGGGATATGTTGTATGTTAGAGGCTATGGTTAATGGTTGTTGACGTGCTGCTTATATTTCAGACCTGTTTTATTCCTGTCTGAAACGGCCTCCACTAAGCAGCCAAATACTCAGCTCTCCGTAATTGCTTCAGTGCGGTTGTTGAAAGGTACAGGGGGTTGTACACCATTTGAAATAAACCTGTGATTATTAGTTCGCTATAACAGGTGCCAGAGCAGTTCTCAGGTGGTTGGGAAAAAAAGTTGTGGGTTAGATTGGATATAAACTTAGATATGTGTCTCATAAATTCCCATGTTATGCCCATTGGGAGTAAAGCACCAACCCCACCTTATAGCTGTGTCTAGGGACAAATGGGGTTATGATCCATGATACGATGACGTACACTGAGAATGACGATGTTGGTTTAAGGTGTGTCGGGGCGGTTGTAAACTAAAGGATGTGTCTGTGTGGTCGTTTGCCGTCTGTCAGATCTACAGTCAATCACAGGAATCCAAAGCAGGGCGGAAATGGAATGTTGCCCTGAGGAGAAGGGAGAGTAGCTAACTCCACACAGCATCCCCTGAGACTTACCACAGGTAGGAAGAGGTAATGACTAAAGTGGACCATCGTCATTACTGGTTACCCCATGGTCAAATGACTGGTTTTTACTTATAATTACTCCTTGTCGAACGTGCATTTAGGTAGTCTATAATGTGAATTTGACTTGGTCTTTATAAAATACACTGGTTGCAGGTTGCAGTCTACGTCGACCCCTCCAATATTTGCAAACAGAGTAGTTCAGGTTTTGACCCCACGACTGAAGCCTCTGGCAACAAGCTTGATGTATTTATAGTTTTGCCTTGGTGAGGGGAAGAGGGAGGAAAGAGAGGGATAGATAAATAGATTGGGGAGGAGATGTGATAACAAAGAAGCTTTGTGTGTGTAGGCACGTCACGGATCTCTGAAATGTCCTTCCATTGCGAGAAAAGCTTTCTGGGGCAGAGATTCTGTCTGTGTTATGTTGTAGGGTTTTCAGTAGAAAATGAAATTGGTCTGTGAGTGAATTTGTGAGTTGGAGGTGACCTCCATTCAGTTGAGTGCAGCTCGGTTCAGCTCAGGCCTTCTCTTTAAGGGGAATGGAGAAGTCCGTTAGTCAACTCAAAGATCTCGGGTCATACAGGTTCAAAAATACACATGTTCTGTTCAGTAGCAGCTGCCTTTGTGAACATGTTCATTTCTTTCCTCTTATTCACTCTGCAAACACAAGTCAAGTTTCACGTGTTTTAATGTCACATGCACAAGTACAATGAAGTGTCAAAACCCAACAATGCAATAATCAATAACAATGTAACACTAGAAAAAACGCACAAGAAATAACAAGAAATATGAAGAACACAATAAGTAAGTAAGCATACTATTTACAGGGTCAGTTCCAATATCCATATATACAATGTGCAGAAATACCGGAGAGATAGAGGCAGATATATACAGAGGTAAGGTTACTAGGCAACAGGATATAAGATAAACAGAGTAGCAGCAGCTTGTATGTGAGTGGGTGTGAGTATGTGTGTTTGAGTATTCAGATGATGGAGTGTGTGTGTGTGTGTGTGTGTGTATAGGGCCCTGTGAGTGTGCATAGAGAGAGTGCAAAAATACAGATAAAAGGTCAATAAAGATACAAGGTTAACTCAGATAGTCTGTATAGCTATTTTGTTAGATATTGCTTGTGGTAGAAGCTGTTCAAGAGCCTGTTGGTGTCAGACTTTGTGTACCGGTAACACTTACCGTGTGAAAGCAGAGAGAATAGTTTATGGCTTGGCTGGTTGGGGTCTTTAACATTTTCAGGGTCTTCCTTCCACACAGCCTGATATAGATGTCCTGGATTTATTTATTTATTTTATTTATTTATTTAACCTTTATTTAACCAGGAAGGGCTCATTGAGATTAAAATCTCTTTTTCAAGAGCGCCCTGGCCAAGATAGGCAGCACCAAGTCATTACAGACAACATGAAAATCTACAAGTGATCTAGTAAAAACCATTGAATTCACAAGAGTATAAAACAACAAATTAAAAACATTGACAGGTCAGGGAATCAGCCTCCAAATCCTTCATCAGTGATTTAAAAACACCAATTGGGACAAGTTCTTCCAGTTTTAAAGTATTTTGTAAGGTGTTCCAAGACGATGGCGCAGAGTACATAAAAGCCCTTTTACCAAATTCAGTTCGGACATTTGGAACAGTTAGCAGGATAAAGTCCAGCGAACGAAGAGTGTACCCACCACATTTCTGAACAATAAAAATGCACAAATAAAACCCCTGGTATACAAAGTACAGTGGTGCGTAAGGGTTTTGCAGTTTAAAATAAATCTCAAAGTGCCATGGTAAAGAGTGTCAATTGATCTCAAACACTGAGCGGAAGCATTCATATATAAAATATCCCCATAGTCTAGTAAAGGCATAAATGTAGCTGATACTCGAATCCTTCTGGCTTCAAAAGAAAAACAGGCAGTATTCGTAAAATAAAATCCCAATTTCAGCCTCAATTTTTTTGTAAGTTGTTGAATATGCAATTTAAAAGAGAGGCCGTCATCATTTAAAATTCCAAGATATTTATATGAGGTTACAACCTCAATCTCCTTGCCCTGACAGGTAGTAATAGGTGAAAGGTTCAGAGGTCTATTTCTTGCATTAGAAAACCCCATTAGTTTAGTTTTGTCAGTATTGAGGATAAGCTTCAATTGACACAAGGTATGTTGAACAGTATATGGCAGGTAGCTCAGCCCAAGTGATGTACTGGGCTGTCTGTCCTACCCTCTGTAGCGCCATGCAATTGAAAGCAGTGCTATTGCCATACCAGGCAGTGATACAGCCAGTCAAGATGCTCTCAATGGTGCAACTGTAGAACATTTTGAGGAATTGAGGGCCCAAACATTTTCAACCTCCTGAGGGGGAAGAGGCACTGTCACGCATTCTTCACGGCTGTGTACGTGTGTTTGGACCATTTGAAGTCTTTAGTGATTTGGACACAGCTCTCGGCCTGCTCCACTGCAGCCCCATCGGCGTGGATGGGGATGTGCTCACCCCCCTGTTTCCTGTAGTCCATGATCAGCTCCTTGGTCTTACTGATGTTGAGGGAGAGGTTGTTGTTCTGGTACCACACTGCCAGGTCACGGACCTCCTCCCTGAACGCTGACTCATCGCCGCCCGTGATCAGGCCTACCACTGTCGTGGTGTAAGCAAACTTGATGATGGTGTTGGAGTCGTGCATGGCCAAGCAGTCGTGGGTGAACAGGGAGTACAGGAGCGGACCAAGCACACACCCATGTGTTGAGGGTCAGTGTGGCAGAGGTGATGTTGCCTTTACGTACATTTAGGTTGGAGTCATTAAAACTCGTTTTTCAACCACCACAAATTTCTTGTGAACAAACTATAGTTTTGGCAAGTCGGTTAGGACATCTACTTTGTGCACGACACAAGTAATTTCTCCAACAATTGTTTACAGACAATCACAATCACAATTCCAGTGGGTCAGAAGTTTACATACACAAAGTTGACTGTGCCTTTAAACAGCTTGGAAAATTCCAGAAAATTATGTAATGGTTTTACAAGCTTCTAATAGGCTAATTGACACCATTTGAGGCAATTGGAGGTGTCCCTGCAGATGTATTTCAATGTCTGCCTTCAAACTCCTCTTTGCTTGACATCATGGGAAAATCTAAAGAAATCAGCCAAGACCTCAGAAAAAAATTGTAGACCTCCACAAGTCTGGTTATTCATTGGGAGCAATTTCCAAACACCTGAAAGTACCACGTTCATCTGTACAAACAATAGTACGCAAGTTTAAACACCATGGGACCAGGCAGCCGTCAAACTGCTCAGGAACGAGACACGTTCTGTCTCCTAGAGTGAACGTACTTTGGTGCGAAAAGTGCAAATCAATCCCCGAACAACAGCAAAGGACATTGTGAAGATGCTGGAGGAAACAGGTATAAAATGATCTATATCCACAGTAAAACAAGTCCTATATCAACATAACCTGAAAGGCCACTCAGCAAGGAAGAAGCCACTGCTCCAAAACAGCCATTAAAAAGCCAGACTACGGTTTGCAACTGCACATGGGGACAAATATCATACTTTTTGGAGAAATGTCCTCTGGTCTGATGAAACAAAAATAGAACTGTTTGACCATAATGACCATCATTATGTTTGGAGGAAAAAGGGGGAGGCTTGCAAGCCGAAGAACACAATCCCAATCGTGAAGCACGGCGGTGGCAACATCATGTTGTGGGGGTGCTTTGCTGCAGGATGGACTGGTGCACTTCACAAAATAGATGGCATCATGAGGGGAGAGGGGGGGATGATGAGGATATATTGAAGCAACATCTCAAGACATCAATCAGGAAGTTAAAGCTTGGTCGCAAATGGGTCTTCCAAATGGACAATGACCCCAAGAATACTTCCAAAGTTGTGGCAAAATGGCTTAAGTACAACAAAGTCAAGTGGCCATTACAAAGCCCTGACCTCAATCCTATAGAAATTCTGTGGGCAGAACTGAAAAAGCGTGTGACTCAGTTACACCATCTCTGTCAGGAGGAATTGGCCAAAATTCACCCAACTTATTGTGGGAAGCTTGTGGGAGGCTACCTGAAACGTTTGACTCAAGTTTAACCTCTCTAGGGTATGTGGGACGTCCCACCTGGCCAACATCCAGTGAGATTGCAGAGTGCCAAACTCAAATACACAAAACTCGTTATAAAAATTCTGAAAAGATACAACTATTGTACATAGGTTTAAAGATGAACTTCTTGTGAATCCAACCACGGTGTCAGATTTCAAAAATGCTTTACAAACATACCTTTAAATTATTTGAGAACATGGCCCAGCAGACAAATCATTACAAACAGTAACAAGCCAAGTAGAAGAGTTATACAAGTCAGAAATAGAGATAAAATTAATAACTTACCTTTGATGATCTTCATACGTTTGTACTCAGAAGACATTCATTTATTCAAAAATTTTCCTTTTGTTTGATAAAGTCTCTCTTTATATCCGAAAACCTCAGTTTTGTTCGCGCATTTTCTTCAGTAATCCACAGGCTCAAACGCAGTCACAACAGACAGACAAAAAAATCGAAATTGTATCCGTAAAGTTCATAGAAACATGTCAAACGCTGTTAATATTCAACCCTCAGGTTGTTTTTAGCATAAATAATCAATAATATTTCAACCGAGCAATAACGTCGTCAATATAAAAGGTAAACAAGAAAGGCACTCTCTCAGTCGCTCGCATGAAAAAGCTCTGTGACACGGCAGGGTCCACTCATTCAGACTGCTTTTACTCCCTCATTTGTAAGAATACAAGCCTGAAATAATTTCTAAAGACTGTTGACATCTAGTGGAAGTCAATGGATACTGTAATGGCATTGAATAGAAAACTACAACAACAAAAAATCCTACTTCCTGAATGGATTTTTCTCAGGTTTTCACCTGCCAAATCAGTTCTGTTATACTTACAGACATCATTTCAACAGTTTTGGAAACTTTGGAGTGTTTTCTATCCAAATCGACTAATTATATGCACATCCTAATTATATGCATATCCTTCTGGGCCTGAGTAGAAGGCAGTTTAATTTGGGCCTGCTTTTCATCCAAAATTCCAAATGCTGCCCCCTACCCTAAGAAGTTAAGCAATTTAAAGGCAATGTTACCAAATACTAATTGAGTGTATGTAAACTTCTGACCCACTGAGAATGTGATGAAAGAAATAAAAGCTGAAATAAATCATTCTCTCTAGGATTAAATGTCAGGAATTGTGTAAAATGGAGTTTAAATGTATTTGGCTCAGGTGTATGTAAACTTCTGACTTCAACTGTAGGTGGGTGAGTGCAGTGTGGAGCGCAATTGAGATTGCGTCATCTATGGATCTGTTGGGGCGGTATTCAAATTGGAGTATATCTACGGTGTCAGGGATGGTGGAGTTAATGTGTGCCATAACGAGCCTCTCAAATTACTTCGTGATTACAGAAGTGAGTGCTGAACGGCGGTAGCCATTGTGGCATGAAGCCTTAGAGTTCTTGGGGACAGAAATGATGTTGGTCATCTTAAAACATATTGGGATTACAGAGTGGGACAAGGAGAGGTTGAGAATTACTGTGAATTTGCCTGCCAACTGTTCTGAGAACGCACCCTGGAATACTGTCGGGCCCCGTGGCCTTGAGGGTGTTGACCTGATTAAAAACCTTCTTAAGACCTATCTCACGGCCTCGGAGAGCGAGATCACTCCATCCTCTGGGTTCGTGACGGCCCTCACACCCGGCACGATGTTGTTGCTGTCAAAGCGTGCATAAAAATGCATTGAGTTCGTCTGGTAGAGAGTCATCATTGGGCAGATCACGGTTGGGTCTTCCTTTGTAATCCTAGACTGTGGCCCCGGCCACATGTAGCAGACATCAGAGCCTGTGTGATATGATTCCACCTTATTCCTGTCTTGTCCTCTTGCTTGTTTGATGACTCTGTGGAGGTCAAAGCGGGACTTCTTGTACTTATTCCTGTCCACGGCAGTAGCCTCAGGGTTGTCTATGATAGATCTGTGTGCGGTAGCCCTGCCCTTTAGTTTAGCTCCAACTTCGGTGTTAATCCAGGGCTTTTAATTGGGGAAGCAGCGAACCCTCACCGTGCGGATAACGTCGCCGATGCCTTTTCCAACGAAACCGGTGACGGAGGGGGTCGTCAATGTTATCGGCGAAGTCTCGAAACATTATCCAATCAGCGCTAGCAAAGTAGTCCTGTAACATAATCAGGAGGACGGGAGCAGGAGTACGGAGTCATAATCTTATTTGCTGATTGGCAGAAGAGGAGGTGCCTTGTATGCTTGCTTTTGGGTAGAATAACAGTGGTCTCGGATTTTATCGACTCTAGAGACGTTGGAGACGTGCTGATGAATGTTGGGCATCACGTGTCTTAGTGACGCAGAATTAAAATCGCCGGCAACCAGAAAAGCAGCCTATGGATGTAGGTTTTCTTGCTTGTTTATATCCTTGTACAGCGTTAAGTGCCAGCGTATTATTTTTCTTGTCCTGAGGGGGAATGTATACAACAGTCGCAATAACAGCTGATAAACTCCCTTGGGAGGTAGAACGGTTGGCATTTGACCATCAGGTATTCCAAGACAGGTAAACAGTGGGTCGACACTTCCACCGCGCTGGAGATAGAACACCAATTGGTGTTGATGTAGAGGCAAACCCCTCCCCCCCTCGATTTCCCGGACTCCACTGTCCTGTCCGTCCGGTGCATGAAGAATCTTTTGAGTTTGATAGCCATGGGGGAGAGAGCCATGTTTCAGAAAAGCGCGGAATATTGCTGATTCGAGAGTCCAGTTGGTAGCAAATCCGCAATCAGAGGTCATCCATCTTATTATCAAGTGACTGTACATTGGCCAGTATACGGAGTGAATAGGTGGCCGGTTTTCCCTTCCCCTTAATCTCAACAGGACCCCCCCCACACACACACACACACACACACACACACACACACACACACACACACACCTTTGCCTCTGTAACGCCGGCGTTTCCTCTTGGGGAACCCGGAAATTGGGTCAGAATTACAGAGAGAGCCCAGAAGTTGAAGCCGGAATTGGGGTAAGTAACTGCCGATCTGATGTTCAAAAGCAATTTTTGGTTGTAAGCAATATTAGTGGATACATTTTGTGAAGATAAAGTAAAAATTAACTACAAAATAATCATAAAATAGCAAAATTGGGTCGGAGCTTGCAAAACGGCAGCCATCCAGTACAGCGCCATTTCACGCCTTGAAACAAACGCAGGTAGGCATGTCAACATAAAAGCTCAAATACACAAACACACACACAAACATATGCTCATACACATGCACAAACACACACACAGCCATCTGTAACCTGGTCATACCCTATTGATGCCACTGAACTCTGCCGACTCCATAGTCCTCAAACTGTATCCAAGGAGGCATGAGATTCTGGAGCTGAGATGTCCTCCAAACAATGCCTCAAGGACTAACTCAGTGGGCTTTCCCTTACTTTAACCAAGCAGCCTGCTCCACTGCACAATACTAATGTGTTACCTCAGTCACACAGGTAAAATAAGAGACAGGCATCCCCCTAGGGCTTCTCGCTACCCCACAGCCTTAATGCTGCATAGTAGATGGTGTGTGAGGACTGTTAAATACTCCTATATGTGACTGCTCTCTCCTCTTCTGTTTTCTAGGGAGACTGTGACTTTCACATCCCCTTCAGTCCTTCTAAGAAGGACAATCTCTTCTCCTTTCTTTTCTTTTCATTTATTCTCATCTCCTCTCCTCTTCTCAACTGACAGATGTTCTAAAAGCCAACTCACTGACCTGGCTCTGAAGAGCAGTGACCACAGTCAATTCTCAGACTGTGAGTCCATTACACACACTGTCTTATCTGGGCTGTTAGAACTGCTCATCACACACACACACACACACGCACGCGCACGCACGCACACACGCACGCACGTACGTCCATGCACACAAGTGACCGCAAATGGTCATTCTCTCCAGCACTTGACTGATGCCTGAAGTGCTCACCATTAAAAAGGAGAGAGAAAGAAAGTGAGGGAGGGTTTACTGGGCCTGGAGAGCTGCTGGATGAGAGAGACATAGAGAGATGGGTCCTGGCCTGTGTCCAATCACTGCAACACTCTCACAGTCATCTGAAGAGGCGAAAGCTATATAGAGCTACGTAGCAGGTGACTGTGTCGAGAACAGCCTCACAATTTAACGTACAGTAATTGAATATTAAAGAAGCTTTTTGAAATGAACTTCAGTTCACTGTGGTTAAACATATCTTGCACATTGAACCTGAGGGTAACCAACCAGATCGTCCGTGATTAACAAAGTTAATTTCTTCACTGAGCACCAACCCACCCACCCACACACACAGTGATTAACATTACCATTTACACACTGCTGCTTGGTTAGCCACGTCTGTAATGCTGTGATGCCCAGGCATGCTTCTAACCTGTAGTGACATTCAGTGGGAGGCTACTGTATACAGTAGGTGGGACTCTTCAAGGCTGCTATTAGAGGATGGGAGGAGATTCGGCCTTGAGAGAGGTGGGGGGGAGAGGAGAGAGAGTGAGAGTGGGGTAGGGAGAGGAGGGAGAGAGAAGAGGGAGTGGGATTGTGGGGTAGAGAGAGGAGGGAGATAAGAGAGTGGGGAGAGAGAGATATAGGAAGTGTGTGGGGTCATGGGGTCATGGGGGCTGATTAAGATCTCTGCACTGCAGCGTCAATGTTTCATTCATGATTAAGTAGAGCTAGTGCACCAATTAGGCCATACATGAATCTCTCTCTCTCTCTCTCTCTCTCTCTCTCTCTCTCTCTCTCTCTCTCTCTCTCTCTCTCTCTCTCTCTCTCTCCTTCTCACTCACTCACTCACTCACTCACTCACTCACTCCTCTCCACTCTATCTCTCTACACACACACACACACACACACACACACACACACACACACACACACACACACACACACACACACACACACACACACACACACACACACACACACACACACACACGTCCCCGCTGAGGGATGCTGCCACATTGTAATTAGTCATGCTTCACAGGTGAGGTGCTTATTAGTTATTGGGTACTGCTCCGACTGATAACACAACCTATCATTAGAGTCTGCAGCTTCTTACACACACACACGGCCACACACACACACACACAACCACAAACACACACAAGAATGGCCTTTTTCCCTTTATCCAGATGAACACCTGCTCACTTTTGGTTGTTGGAAAAGGAAATAATCTCCAAAATGTCGTTATTTTTTAAACAAGCCGTAGAAAGTTGGTTGCAATTTCAGTTTAATCCACCTGAAAAGACAGAACAAATAATACAACAAATATTGTGGTTAAACTGTTGATAAATTGATAAAAATAAAAAAACATTTTAAAGAAATAAAAAAAAAAGGTATAATTTTAGTGAATGAATCATAAATAGGACTGGTGGAGCTAACATGCAGCTAACACAGACATATGGAAATGTCTGCTCTACCCAAAATTACAACCAACTAATTGCAGCAATAGTACAAAAATGGAAAAGACAAGTAGAAGGGGAAAATCAAATCAAATCAAATGTATTTATATAGCCCTTCGTACATCAGCTGATATCTCATAGTGCTGTACAGAAACCCAGCCTAAAACCCCAAACAGCAAGCAATGCAGGTGTAGAAGCACGGTGGCTAGGAAAAACTCCCTAGAAAGGCCAAAACCTAGGAAGAAACCTAGAGAGGAACCAGGCTATGTGGGGTGGCCAGTCCTCTTCTGGCTGTGCCGGGTGGAGATTATAACAGAACATGGCCAAGATGTTCAAATGTTCATAAATGACCAGCATGGTCGAATAATAATAAGGTAGAACAGTTGAAACTGGAGCAGCAGCACGGTCAGGTGGAAGTTGAAACTGGAGCAGCAGCACGGCCAGGTGGACTGAGGACAGCAAGGAGTCATCATGTCAGGTAGTCCTGGGGCATGGTCCTAGGGCTCAGGTCCTCCGAGAGAGAGAAAGAAAGAGAGAAGGAGAGAATTAGAGAACGCACACTTAGATTCACACAGGACACACAGGACACCGAATAGGACAGGAGAAGTACTCCAGATATAACAAAGAGTAAGGAACTTGTATGTCGGCCCTGTATTAAAGAGCATAAATGGTTAAAGAAAAGTGTGATAAATAAAAACATATACCAATTTAATTTAAGGACCAAAAAACTGACAGCTGTGCCATATAAATTGCAAAATAGTTGGGAAGAGATTTCCGATGTACCCATTCCATGGCACATGGTTTATGAATTGATACGCAAAACAGTGCTGGATTCAAAATTATTACTATACAAAATTCTTGCAACTTCTTGCAACTAATAGAATGTTATATATATGGGGGATACAATCTTCCCAGCTCTGCAGAATCTGCTGTGAGGAGGTAGAGTCATTAGATCATTTATTTTGGTACTGTCCATACGTAGCTCGTTTTTGGTCACAGGTCCAGGAATGGCTGAAGAATTGCAACATTTGCCTAGAACTAACGCTGCAGACAGCAATACTGGGTGATTTGAAAAGCCATAGTCAATCAATCAATAATATTATAATAATTTTAGCGTAAATGTTTATTTTGAATTTACAATCTGTAGAAGCTATGAGAATAGAATGGTTCAGTACTTTTGTGAAGCTTCACAACACAGTTGAAAAATATATTGCAAATAGAAATCCAAAATGGATGGTGTTGAGAGACAGATGGGAGGGGTTGACTGGAGCTGAAGGCTGGTGCTAATAACAAGATAACCAATGTAAAACAATCGGGGTCTGTAAAATGTATATAGGTTCAGAACTTTTGTGAAACATCACAGTTACAAATATAAGTCAAATAGATTGTGTCTGTAAAATGTGTATAAGATGTATAAACTGAAGGTAGAAGCCTAAGTGTTATTGTTTATTAGTTTACTCCAATTGGGGAAAGGGTGGTAGGGTTGCGGGGAATAACAAAGGTATATTCAAAAAAAAGTATGTATATCTATATAGGTATGTGTATGTGTATATATGTGTATATGTATGCATATGTGTATGTCTAAGGATACATACATTTACCCCCCGAAATGTCAGGGGGATTGGAAATGATGCAGACAATTACATTGATGGAAGCAACAATCTTTCCGCAATTATAAGGTGATCCACCCCTTAAATTAAAAATAAATAAATAACACACACACACACACACACATACACACACACACACACGCAAGCCTTCCCTTTGGCAAATCTGATCATAACTCTATCCTCCTGATTCCTGCTTACAAGAAAAAACTTGAACAGGAAGTACCAGTGACACGCTCAATACGTAAGTGGTCTGATGAAGTGAATGCTAAGCTACAGGACTGTTTCACTAGCACAGACTGGAAAGTGTTCTGGGACTCATCCGATAACATTAAGGAGTTTGAAAATCAGTCACCGGCTTCATTAATACTGTAAGTGCAACGACAACCTTGTCCCCACAGTGACTCTAAGTACATGTCCCAACCAGAAGCCATGGATAACAGGCAACATTTGCACTGAGCTAAATGTATGCGGTGCCGCTTTCAATGAGCGGTACACTAATCTGGACACTTATAAGAAATCCCGCTAGGACCTCAGACGAGCCATCAAACAGGCAAGGGTCAATAAAGGATTAAGATCGAATCCTACTACGCCAGCTCTGATGCTTGATGGGTGTGGCAGGGCTTGCAAACTATCACAGATTACAAAGGGATACCCAGCCATGAGCTGCCCAGTGACGCAAGCCTACCAGATGATCTAAATGCCTTTTATGCTCGAATCGAGGCAAGCAACACTGAATCACTGTGTGATCTTACTATAAAACAGGTTAACATTTATAAGGCCATGTGGCGAGATTGATTACCAGGATGTATACTCAGAGCATGCACTGATCAGCTGGCAAGTGTCTTCACTGACATTTTCAACCTCTCCCTGACCCTGTCTAATACCTACTGTATATGTTTCAAGCAGACCACCATTGTCCCTGTGCCCAAGAACGCCAAGGTAACCTGCCTAAATGACTACCGCCCAATAGCACTCACATCTGTACCCATGAAATGCTTTGAAAGGCTGATCATGGCTCACATCAACACCATCATCCCAGACCCCCTGCACCCACTCCAATTCGTATACCGCCCCAACAGATCCACAGATGACGCAATCTCTATTGCACTCTACACTGCCCTCTACCACCTGGATAAGAGGAACGCCTATTTGAGAATGTTGTTCATTGACTACAGCGCAGTCTTCAACACCATAGTACCCTCCAAGCTCATCACTAAGCTTAGAACCCTGGGTCTGAACAGCTCCCTCTGCAACTGGATCCTGGACTTCCTGAGGGCCGTCCCAAGGTGGGAAAGGGAGGTAACAACACATCCGCCACGCTGTCCCTCAACATGTGTATGCTTAGTGCCCTCCTGTACTCCCTGTTCACCCACGACTGCTTGGCCGCGCATGACTCCAACACCCTCATTAAGTTTGCTGACGACATGACGGTGGTAGGCCTGATCAGCGACAATGATGAGACAGCCTATAGGGAGGAGATCAGTGACCTGTCACTGTGGTGCCAGGACAACAAACTTTCCCTTAACGCCAGCAAGACAAAGGAGCTGATCGTGGACTACAGGAAACGGAGGGCCGAGCACGCCCCCATCCACATCGACGTGGCTGTAGTAGAGCGGGTTGAAAGCTTCATGTTCTTCAGTGTCAACATCAATAAGGAATTAACATGGTCCACACACACCAACAGAGTTGTGAAGAAGGCACGACTTGTCATGGGCCCTCAGATCCTTAAAAAGATATGCAGATGCACCATTGAGAGCATCTTGACTTGCTGCATCACTACTTGGTACGGCAACTGCTTGGCATCCGACCACAAGACACTACAGAGGATAGTGCATACATCACTGGGGCCGAGCTTTGTGCCATCCAGCACCTCTATACCAGGCGGTGTGAGAGGAAGGCCCTAAAAATTCTCAAAGACTCCAGCCACCCAATTCATAGACTGCTCTCTCTGCTACCGCACGGCAAGCGTGACCGATGCACCAAGTTTGGAACCAACAGGACCCTGAACAGCTTCTACCCCCAAGCAATAAGACTGCTAAATAGTTAACCAAATAGCTACCCAGGATATCTGCATTGACCCCCTTTGCACTAACTCACATACCCTACTGCTACTGCTTATCTTCTATCCGGTTGCCTAGTCACTTTATCCCTACCTAAATGTACATATCTACCTCAGTTACCCCTCCAGTCGGTACTGGAACCCTGTGTATATAGCCCTGTTATCGTTAGACATGGTCTATTTATTCCTTGTATTATCATCTTTCTATTATTTTTCTATTTCTCTTTCTGCAACGTTGGGAAGGGCCCACAATCATTTCACTGTTAGTCTACACCTGTTGATTACAAAGCATGTGACAAATACTATTCTATTTGATTTTGATGCGCACACACACACACACACACACACACACACACACACACACACACACACACACACACACACACACACACACACACACACACACACACACACACACACACACACACACACACACACAGAAAGCAGAGAGGAACAGGTCTGGCTGCCAGACTATCCAACACCTGTAGCTCTCAACTACAGCTAATGTATTCCAGTGGTAAGACTATGTGAACCTTTAGTGTCGTATAGATTCTTCACCTCACCATGCGTTTCATCTGGCTCCTAATAGTCCTCTTAGTAGTAAAAGGCGTAATTAAATATAGGGCCTTCACAAAGACACAGTGAGTTCACACAGATTGAGCCGGTTCAAGGCTACATTAATAATGAGTTCACTCAGACAGGGGCTGTTTGCCAGATGGCACCCTATTCATTATATAGAGTGCTTCCTCTGACCAGGTTCCATAGGACTCTGGTCAATAGTAGTGCACTACACTCTTAGAAAAAAGGGTTCCATAAGGCTTATTCAGCTGTCCCCATAGGATAACCCTTTTTGGTTCCAGGTAGAACCCTCTTGGTTTCCATGTAGAACCCTCAGTAGAAAGGGGAAACAAAAGTGGTTCTTCAAAGGGTTCTCTTATGGTAACAGCTGCAACCATGTAGCAAAATACTTGTGTTTCTATCTCCAACATTGCAGTAATATCTAACAATTTACAACAATACACACACATCTAAAAGTAATATTAGGGCAAGCTATGTCAGAGTCTGAAGTTTAAATATATATACATAAATACAGTATATCACAAAAGTGAGTACACCCCTCACATTTTTGTAAATATTTGAGTATATCTTTTCATGTGACAACACTGAAGAAATGACACTTTGCTACAATATAAAGTAGTGAGTGTACAGCTTGTATAACAGTGTAAATTTGCTGTCCCCTCAAAATAACTCAACACACAGCCATTAATGTCTAAACCGCTGGCAACAAAAGTGAGTACACCCCTAAGTGAAAATGTCCAAATTGGGCCCAAAGTGTCAATATTTTTTTCCAGCACTGCCTTAACCCTCTTGGGCATGGAGTTCACCAGAGCTTCACAGGTTGCCACTGGAGTCCTCTTCCACTCCTCCATGACGACATCACGGAGCTGGTGGATGTTAGAGACCTTGCACTCCTCTACCTTCCGTTTGAGGATGCCTCAATAGGGTTTAGGTCTGGAGACATGCTTGGCCAGTCCATCACCTTAACCCTCAAATTCTTTAGCAAGATAGTGGTCGTCTTGGAGGTGTGTTTGGGGTCGTTATCATGTTGGAATACTGCCCTGCGGCCCAGTCTTCGAAGGGAGGGGATCATGCTCTGCTTCAGTATGTCACAGTACATGTTGGCATTCATGGTTCCCTCAATGAACTGTAGCTTCCCAGTGCCAGCAGCACTCATGCAGCCCCAGACCATGACACTCCCACCACAATGCTTGACTGTAGGCAAGACACACTTGTCTTTGTACTCATCACCTGGTTGCCACCACACACGCTTGACACCATCTGAACCAAATAAGTTTATCTTGATCTCATCAGACCACAGGACATGGTTCCAGTAATCCATGTCCTTAGTCTGCTTGTCTTCAGCAAACTGTTTGCAGGCTTTCTTGTGCATCATCTTTAGAAGAGGCTTCCTTCTGGGACGACAGCCTTGCAGACCAATTTGATGCAGTGTACGGCGTATGGTCTGAGCACTGACAGGCTAACCCCACACCCCTTCAACCTCTGCAGCAATGCTGGCAGCACTCATACGTCTATTTCCCAAAGACAACTTCTGGATATGATGCTGAGCACGTGCACTCAACTTCTTTGGTCGACCATGGCAAGGCCTGTTCTGAGTGGAACCTGTCCAGTTAAACCGCTGTATGGTCTTGGCTATACACACGCTGAACAAAAATATAAATGCAACATATAAAGGGTTGGTCCCATGTTTCATTGAGCTGAAATAAAAGATCCAGAGTTCCTCTGTCCAGTGTCTGTGTTCTTTTGCCCATCTTAATCTTTTATTTTTATTGGCCAGTCTGAGACATGGCTTTTTCTTTGCAGCTCTGCCTAGAAGGCCAGCATCCAGGAGTCCCCTCTTCACTGTTGACGTTGAGACTGGTGTTTTGTGGGTACTATTTGATGATGCTGCCAGTTGAGGACTTGTGAGGCGTCTGCTTCTCAAACTAGACACTAATGTACTTGTCCTCTTGCTCAGTTGTGCACCAGGGCCTCCGACTCCTCTTTCTATTCTGGTTAGAGCGAGTTTGCGCTGTTCTGTGAAGGGAGTAGTACACAGTGTTGTACGAGACCTTCAGTTCATTGGCAATTTCTCACATGGAATAGCCTTATTTCTCAGAATAAGAATAGACTGACGAGTTTCCAGCTGTGCTAACATAATTGCAAAAGGGTTTTCTAATGATAAATTTGCCTTTTAAAATTATAAACTTGGATTAACTAACACAACGTGCCATTGGAGCACAGGAGTGATGGTTGCTAATAATGGGCCTCTGTACGACTATGTAGATATTCCATAACAAATCAGCCATTTCCAGCTACAATGGTCATTTACAACATTAACCATGTCTACACTGTATTTCTGATCAATTTGATGTTATTTTAATGGACAAAAAATGTGCTTTTCTTTCAAAAACAAGGACATTTGACCCCAAACTTTTGAATGATAGTGTACATATGAAACGGGTCAAACTATATCTAACCATTATTAAAGTGACCAGTGTTCCATGCCTATGTATGTATTTAACAGTCTGATGGCCTTGAGATAGAAGCTGTTCTTCAGTCTCTCGGTCCCAGCTTTGATACACCTGTACTGACCTCACCTTCTGGATGATAGCGAGGTGAACAGGCCCTGGCTCGGGTGAGGTCCTTGATGATCTTCTTGGCCTTCCTGTGACACCAGGTGCTGTAGATATCTTGGAGGGCAGGCAGCGTGTCTCTGGTAATACGCTTGGCAGACACCCTCTGGAGAGCCATACAGACAGGCAGTTCACAGAGGCAACATTAGATTAACATGGAGAGATGGAGTGCTAGAGCTGAGAGAGTGATCAGCTGGAGAGAGTTGTAATCAGAGTGACAGACAGAGTTGTAATCAGGTTACACAGAGTGTTGACTGTGCACTCTTCATGACATACATGTTCCCTCTGCGCCTGTCTCTCAATTGTTCCTGTTTCCTAGTTTCCCCGGTGTTGACCATTCTGCCTGCCCTGACCCAGAGCCTGCCTGCCATCCTGTACCTTTAACCTATTTATCTAGATGCCCTTGAGGTGCCTTTGGCCTGCCCCTGTTCGATTAATAAACTGTTGTTACTTCGACGTTGTCTGCTTCTGGATCTTACCTGAAAAGTGCTAAACATAGATATACTGTACACTCATCCACACATAGACACACACACACACACACCAGCGTACATGCATGCTACATACAGTACACATCACAGCTGCTGCTACGTGACTCTTAATATGATTGCTAAATACTGCAAAGCCCTATCATTGTTTGCTCCATGGCTCAGGCAGCCAATTGGATACAAGGCTGTTTGGCTCATCTCAGTCACAAAGTGGAATAACTTTGCAGCTGTTTCTGATTATTAAGGAATGTCATGCTGGTGGGTAGTAACATTCAAATAAAGCCATGAAAAGAAACAGGCTGAAAAGAGTTCAGCTTTGTCACTTTAAGCTCAATTTACATGAATATCATACCATGACTAATTATTTATTGACTTAAATCGTTGTGCAACATCATGGGTAAGCTCTGGCCCTCGTCTTTCAGTTCCAAAAAGTGTATTTCTACTGGTGTGGGTATGGTAAAACTTGTCCCCTAATCCCCCCTTCTGCAAAACATGTGTAGATATTGTATTATAAATTGTGCCTTCCTGTGTTATACTTATACTTATGCTAAAATCTTTATTCTATTCTACTGCTATTTATTTTATGTTCTTATTCTCATCTTTTCTTATTGTTGTTGCACACTGAGTTCCGGCGCTGACAGAGATGGCCGCCTCGCTTCGCGTTCCTAGGAAACTATGCAGTTTTTTGTTTTTTTACGTGTTATTTCTTACATTGGTACCCCAGGTCATCTTAGGTTTCATTACATACAGTCGAGAAGAACTACTGAATATAAGAGCAGCGTCAACTCACCATCAGTACGAACAAGAATATGACTTTCGCGAAGCGGATCCTGTGTTCTGCCTTTCACCCAGGACAACGGAATGGATCCCAGCCGGCGACCCAAAAAAACTACTTCGTAAAAGAGGGAAATGTAGCGGTCTTCTGGTCAGACTCCGGAGACGGGCACATCGTGCACCACTCCCCAGTATACTTCTCGCCAATGTCCAGTCTCTTGACAACAAGGTTGATGAAATCCGAGCAAGGGGAGCATTCCAGAGGGACATCAGAGACTGTAACGTTCTTTGCTTCACGGAAACATGGCTCACTGGAGAGACGCTATCGGAGTCAGTGCAGCCAGCTGGTTTCTCCACGCATCGTGCTGATAGAAACAAACATCTTTCTGGTAAGAAGAGGGGCGGGGGCGTATGCCTTATGGCTAATGAGATGTGGTGTGGTCACAAAAGCATACAGGAACTCAAGTCCTTCTGTTCACCTGATTTAGGATTCCTCACAATCAAATGTCGACCGCATTATCTACCAAGGGAATTCTCTTCGATTATAATCACAGCCGTATATATTCCCCCCCAAGCAGACACATCGATGGCTCTGAACGAACTTTATTTGACTCTTTGCAAACTGGAATCCATACATCCTGAGGCTGCATTCATTGTAGCTGGGGATTTTAACAAGGGTAATCTGAAAACAAGACTCCCTAAATTGTATCAGCATATCGATTGCGCAACCAGGGCTGGCAAAACCTTGGATCACTGCTATTCTAACTTCCGCGACACATATAAGGCCCTGCCCCGCCCTCCTTTCGGAAAAGCTGACCACGACTCCATTTTGTTGATCCCTGCCTACAGACAGAAACTAAAACAAGAAGCTCCCACGCTGAGGTCTGTTCAACGCTGGTCCGACCAATCTGAATCCACACTCCAAGACTGCTTCCATCACGTGGACTGGGATATGTTTCGTATTGCGTCAGACAACAACATTGACGAATACGCTGATTCGGTGTGCGAGTTCATTAGAACGTGCGTTGAAGATGTCGTTCCCATAGCAACGATTAAAACATTCCCAAACCAGAAACCGTGGATTGATGGCAGCATTCGCGTGAAACTGAAAGTGCGAACCACTGCTTTTAATCAGGGCAAGGTGACCGGTAACATGACCGAATACAAACAGTGTAGCTATTCCCTCTGCAAGGCAATCAAACAAGCTAAGCGTCAGTATAGAGACAAAGTAGAATCTCAATTCAACGGCTCAGACACAAGAGGTATGTGGCAGGATCTACAGTCAATCACGGATTACAAAAAGAAAACCAGCCCCGTCACGGACCAGGATGTCTTGCTCCCAGGCAGACTAAATAACTTTTTTGCCCGCTTTGAGGACAATACAGTGCCACTGACACGGCCTGCAACCAAAACATGCGGCCTCTCCTTCACTGCAGCCGAGGTGAGTAAAACATTTAAACGTGTTAACCCTCGCAAGGCTGCAGGCCCAGACGGCATCCCCAGCCGCGTCCTCAGAGCATGCGCAGACCAGCTGGCTGGTGTGTTTACGGACATATTCAATCAATTCATATCCCAGTCTGCTGTTCCCACATGCTTCATGAGGGCCACCATTGTTCCTGTTCCCAAGAAAGCTAAGGTAACTGAGCTAAACGACTACTGCCCCCTACTGCCCCGTAGCACTCACTTCGCATCATGAAGTGCTTTGAGAGACTAGTCAAGGACCATATCACCTCCACCCTACCTGACACCCTAGACCCACTCCAATTTGCTTACCGCCCAAATAGGTCCACAGACGATGCAATCTCAACCACACTGCACACTGCCCTAACCCATCTGGACAAGAGGAATACCTATGTGAGAATGCGGTTCATCGACTACAGCTTGGCATTTAACACCATGGTACCCTCCAAGCTCGTCATCAAGCTCGAGACCCTGGGTCTCGACCCCGCCCTGTGCAACTGGGTACTGGACTTCCTGACGGGCCGCCCCCAGGTGGTGAGGGTAGGCAACAACATCTCCACCCCGCTGATCCTCAACACTGGGGCCCCACAAGGGTGCGTTCTGAGCCCTCTCCTGTACTCCCTGTTCACCCACGACTGCGTGGCCACGCACGCCTCCAACTCAATCATCAAGTTTGCGGATGACACAACAGTGGTAGGCTTGATTACCAACAACGACGAGACGGCCTACAGGGAGGAGGTGAGGGCCCTCGGAGTGTGGTGTTAGGAAAATATCCTCACACTCAACATCAACAAAACTAAGGAGATGATTGTGGACTTCAGGAAACAGCAGAGGGAACAACACCCCCCTATCCACATCAACGGGATAGCAGTGGAGAAGGTGGAAAGTTTTAAGTTCCTCGGCATACACATCACAGACAAACTGAAATGGTCCACCCAGACAGACAGCGTGGTGAATAAGGCGCAACAGCACCTGTCTTGTCACTGAAAACACTCACAAACTTACAGAAGCACAATTGTGAGCATCCTGTCGGGCTGTATCACCGCCTGGTACGGCAACTGCTCCACCCACAACCACAAGGCTCTGCAGAGGGTACTGAGGCCTGCACAACGCATCACCGGGGGAAAACTACCTGCCCTCCAGGACACCTACAGCACCCAATGTCACAGGAAGGCCACAGGAAGGCCTGTTCACCCCGCTATTATCTAGAAGGCGAGGACAGTGCAGGTGCATCAAAGCTGGGACCGAGAGACTGAAAAACAGCTTCTATCTCAAGGCCATCAGACTGTTAAACAGCCATCACTAACATTGAGTGGCTGCTGCCAACATACTGACTCAATCTCTAGCCACTTTAATCATAAAAAATTTGATGTAATAAATATATATTATTAAAGTTACACGTGCACACACACACACACACACACTGAACGCTGTCCCCCTCTACATTTGATTTGCCACTCTAATTGCATTGTCTACATTGGCCACACCTTTGTAACCATGGGACCAGCTGAGATGACCGTTCAGCCTATAAATAGATGGTGGAATCCAGCCAGGCTCTCTGGCCCTCTTCTGCTTGACCTGACCCTCCTCTCCTCTCTCGCTCCTCTCTTTCCGCCTCTCTCTTCCCACCCTGGGTTTCTCTCCTTGGCTCATCTCAGTGTGTGAGATGGGGTTCTGACAGTAGCAGTCACTGAGAGTATCGATGTAATCAATGAGAGAATCGATGTAGCACTCATCTCTGCTGTACCCGGGGTCAATGAATTGGAACCCCATTCCCACAGAGTCCTTAGACAGTGTGTGTGTGTGTGTGTGTGTGTGTGTGTGTGTGTGTGTGTGTGTGTGTGTGTGTGTGTGTGTGTGTGTGTGTGTGTGTGTGTGTGTGTGTGTGTGTGTGTGTGTGTGTGTGTGTGCGTGCTGTAGCCTGACTCTCTGTTGTGACTCTCCAATCACAAAGTGTGTGCTTGTGCTTGTGCTTGTGCTTGTGCTTGTGCTTGTGTTTGTGCTTGTGCTTGTGCTTGTGCTTGTGCTTGTGCTTGTGCTTGTGCTTGTGCTTGTGCTTGTGCTTGTGCTTGTGCTTGTGCTTGTGCTTGTGCTTGTGCTTGTGTGTCTGTACATGTCCCAGACAATTTCTGTCCACCTAAATAATGCGTTTCAGGACAAGCTTAACCTCGGGAGAGTCCTGCCATCATAGTGTGTAGAAATCCAGTGTCATACATTTATATTAGCTGATGTCTTATTGAACAAGTAGGGGACATTTACAAAGTGTCTAGCAGGATACAGTCGCCATAATGATCAGTTTGGGGAGGCAGAATCTCTTTGGTCATCTAAGATCAGAAGGCTCGGTCGTACATTTACATGTTATATTTCCCTACAGGCCCTGCTCTTTGATTCATCAAAGTATTCACAGGAGTTTTACAACATCTCAAACTTTGGGCAAATGGAACACTGGTATTTCAATGAGATAAATGATTTACATCTGAGGGACTCTCGTAGAAGATGTATGAGACCACTGCAGCGAAAAGGGCAACTTGATCATTTGATGATTTTATGGAGGTGATCTGCAGCATCTGGAGTACCATTTGATAAGAGGAAACTTGGCATGGTCAGACGACCAAGGGACTTCTCATTTTGCAGTTTAGTGCAGAGTGATGACATCTGATAAGTGAATAAAAGTGCATTGCACTGAAATAGATCTCTGTATATCTGCATTCTCCAGTTTGGTGAACACCTTCAAAGCAGCGACACGCCACTGAGTTTGTCGGGAGTTGACTGTACTCTTATTATACTTTGATGTCAAAGGCTTTGGCAAACAAATGTCCCTCTTCACTGACAGTGTCACCGGGTAAAGGGTCCCTTTACGGCAGCCCCCCACACCTCTCTGCTTCAGAGGGGTTGTGTTAAATGCAGAAGACACATTTCTGTTGAATGCATTCAGTTGTACAACTGACTAGGTATCCCCTTTCCTTTCCCTTCTAAGAGGTCAATTTCACCCTTTTCTAACCTCTATAATCCAACATAACCATGCTTACTCTGCCCACTCCGTTGTGAAAGCATAAGCACTTTACATTCTACTTACAAATCTAGCATCATTCCCTATAAATAGGCCCAGGTCAAAAGTAATGCACTATAAGGCCAATCTGTGACTCCCTCACTTCCCTCCTCAGTCAGGAGTCATTTGAAGAGAGCAGGCGGTTTGTCCATCCACTGAGCATCTGTGCTGACCTCATCGGAGCATCTTCCTAACTCACTCTTTGTGTTAATAGAGAGCTGTCCAAAGTCAATTGTAACAGTACAAGAAGAAAAACAACTAAATGAGAAGCATTCATTATTGAGCCGTCATCGTTGGTCCTCCTGGTCTTGCCAGAGTGGGAACGCATCAGTAGTTAACAGTGGCACCACTACCACAGGTTCTCTCTTGAAGCGTAACTTTGGCTCTAAAGTGATTTGTTATTTATGACTCAATGCAGCGTAACTTTGTAGGAAACCCAGAAGGCTCAGATAGCTTTCCAAAAAGAAAGTGTCTGATGGACTGACTGGTTCCAAGTAAATAATGGTATGGAGGGCTAGGCTGGTTTCCTCTTCAGATCCTTAGTAAACAGCAGATGATGGTTAAAAGCACTCAGCAGAAGTGTGTCACCTCTCTGAAAATTGGTAATTTCTCTGGTGAAAGTGACCATTACTGCTTTCTTCATACTTTCAAGGTAAGTGCCCATCATGTAGACAAGACAACACTGGGGTCATTTCTCTATGTGGCCCCCACCGTGAGCTCGGGTGCATCACAATACTCTTAAGTGGTTTCTTCTCCTCGTCTCCTCTCCTTCATCTGCAAGGATGGGAAAGTACTAACCCGTATGACACCCAATGCTCGCTGACTAAATGCCCTCCATGGTAATAGCCAATGACATTTCGACACATCACACAGGCTTGGGATGGCAACCAGATGCTGACAACACTGGCATGTCGACGTGTGTGATGGTGTGTCTGTTTGTGTGATGGTGTGTGTTTGTGAAGGTCTACGTGTATTTAGGTGTGTCCGTTCAGCTTTTATAGTCTTTTTCTCTCTATTGACACAAGCCTTGGCTGTATCCTGCAGATCAAAGAGCACTTAAAAGGCTGGAGGCAAACGTCCACTGAATGCTAAAGTCATGGTTGTGAATGGGGTGCGTGTCATGAATTTAAATCTTATGGCAATCGTACGGGTAATAGGATTCTGTCCCTTTCCCCATCTCCATGGGACTTACATATAGAGCTTTGAAATGCATGAGAGACAGAGGATTTCTATGTGGGAGAACAGTTTTGATCCACAGAAAGCAAGGAAGCGCTGTCTTTGCTATGCAATGTAGCATGAGGGTGACGAGAGAGAGAGAGAGAGAGAGAGAGAGAGAGAGTGAGAGAGAGAGAGAGAGAGAGAGAGAGAGAGAGAGATTGTGCAAAGCTACAGATTATGACTAAATGTTGGAGAGGTAAATTAATATGTCGAAAATAAACCATAAACCAGCAATGCTATATTATTTTTATTACATGGCAGAATCAGACAACTAGGTTAAGTTTCTATTTTAGCTTCCCTAATGTCTTTCCTCAAGCTGGGACAAAAAGTTAATCGGTTCCCAGTTATTATACTCTGGGGGAGAAATAATCGTTTTTCTTCTGGAATGAAATGTGTTTTGCACATCTGTAAATGACGAGATGATTGAGGACCTGGCTGTGCTGGAAGCTGGAGTCTGTATTTAAAGCAGTGGTCTGGAGTCTACACACACACACACACACGCACACACACACACACACACACACACACACACACACACACACACACACACACACACACACACACACACACACACACACATATACATACATACATATACAGACACACTACACTCTAGACCACAGACAGAGAAGAGACAGAGTGGGGAAAGGAGAGGGAGGGGAGAGGAGAACAGGGTCTTCTTTAGAGATGTCTGGACAACTAATTCCACTGTCGTTATATAACCATCCTTCTGTGTGTGTTGCTGTGTGATACAGGCAGTCTTTCAGCATATGAATAGAACTACATCATATGCTGTGAACATTCAGAAAGCATTGATGTATTGATGAACAAGCTTTCATCTTGCAGGTAGAATTCAGGTCATAGCAAAAGCTTCAAACTATTGTAGATGAAAGGGTGGTCCTACCCTGTGGGGTGTAAAGGACAGCGCCTTTCTGGCCTGCTCACACACCAGCACCTCACCTTATGAGGCCCAGAAGCCAGAGACACGCACACACACAGTGGTGTAAAGTACTTAAGTAAATATACTTTAAAGTACTACTTAAGTTGTTTTTGGGGGTATCTTTACTTTAATTACTATTTATATTTTTGACTATTACTTTTACTTTACTACATTCATAATGAAAATTATGTCATTTTTACTCCATACATTTTCCTTGACACCCAAAAGTACTTTTAGCAGGTGTCACGTTCTGACCTTAGTTCCTTTGTTTTGTCTTTTGTTTTAGTATGGTCAGGGTGTGAGTTGGGTGGGTTGTCTATGTTAGTTTTTCTATGATTTTCTATTTCTGTGTTTGGCCTGATATGGTTCTCAATCAGAGGCACCTGTCAATCGTTGTCCCTGGTTGAGAATCATATTTAGGTAGCCTGTTTTCGATTGTGTTTTGTGGGTGGTTACTTTCAGTCTTTGTGTGTCTGCACCAGACAGAACTGTTTCGTTGTTCAGTTTTCATTAAATAAGATGAACACTTGCTGCACTTTGGTCCTCACCTTCTTCCCACGACAGCTGTTACAGCAGGACAGAAAATGCTCCAATTTGCACACTTATCAAGAGAACATCCCTGGTCATCCCTACTGCCTCTGATCTGTCGGACTCACTAAACACATGCTTTGTTTGTAAATTATGTCTGAGTGTTGGAGCGTGACCCTGGCTATCCGTAAATAAAACAAATTGAATTGTGCCGTCTGGTTTGCTTAAGTTTAAGGAATTTTATATTATTTGTACTTTTACTTTTGATACTTAACTATATTTTAGCAACTACATTTACTTTTGACATTTGTGTATATTTAAAACCAAATACTTTAAGACTTTTATTCAAGTAGTATTTTACTGGGTGACTTTCACTTTTACTTGAGTCATTTTCTATTAAGGTATCTTTACTTTTAATCCAGTATGAGAATTGAGTACTTTTTCCACCACTGCACGCACACACACACACACACACACTCACACGCACACACATAGGCACACAACTTTCCCAGGGGAACAGCTTTAATCCCAGAGGTTCTCCCTCCAGCTATTTGGAACTGTGTGAGGGAACCGGTCTCTAGCAGGTCTGTGAGGTCTGGGTATATGGCATGCGAACCATCGGAAAATGGGTCCGCCACACTATGACACAGGCTAGAACCTGCCTCCTCTTTATGAGTCAATCCATCAAACTACGACCTGTCAAGAGTAATAACTCAACAAATACATACACTTCATGTCCAAAAATATGTGGACACCTGCTCGTCGAACATCTTATTCCAAAATCATGGGCATTTATATAGATTTGGTCCCGTCTTTGCTGGTACCACATCTTCCACTGTTCTAGGAAGGCTTTCCACTAGATGTTGGAACATTGCTGCTATAACAGCCTCCACTCTTCTGGGAAGGCTTTCCACTAGATGTTGGAACATTGCTGCGAGGACTTGCTACCATTCAGCCACAAGAGCATTAGTGAGGTCGGGCACGGATGTTGGGTTAATTAGGCCTGGCTCGTAGTCGGCGTTCCAATTCATCCCAAAGGTGTCCGATGGGGTTGAAGTCAGGGCTCTATGCAGGCCAGTCAAGTTCTTCCACACCGATCTCGACAAACCATTTCTGTATGGACCTCGCTTTGTTCCTACTGAAACAGGAAAATGCCTTCCTCAAACTGTTGCCACAAAGTTGGAAACACAGAATAATCTAGAACGCTGTAGCATTAAGATTTCCCATAACTGGCACAATGCATTGGGGCAGGTAGCATTCGCCAAAACCAGATACGTCCGTTGGACTGCTAGATGGTGAAGCGTGATTCACTGTTCCAGAGTCCATTGGCGGAAAGCTTTACACAGCTTGAGCTGACGCTTGGAATTGCGCATGGTGATTTTAGGCTTGTGCGGCTGCTTGGCCATGGAAACCCATTTCATGAAGCTCCAGATGAACAGTTATTGTGCTGACGTTGCTTCCAGAGGCAGTTTGGAACTCGGTAGTGAGTGTTGCAACCAAGGACAGACGATTTTTTCAGCACTCGGCTGTCCCGTCATGTGAGCTTGTGTGGCCTACCATTTCGCAGCTGAGCCATTGTTGCTCCTAGACATTTCCACTTCACAATAACAGCACTTACAGTTGACAGAGAAGCTCTAGCAGGGCAGAAATTTGACGAATTGACTTGTTGGAAAGGTGGCATCCTATGACAGTGCCACGTTTAAAGTCACTGGCCTCTTCAGTAAGGCCAGTCTACTGCTAATGTTTGTCTATGGAGATTGCATGGCTTTGTGCTCGATTTTATACACCTGTCAGCAACGGGTGTGGCTGACCTAGCCAAACCCACTAATTTGAAGGGATGTCCACATACTTTTGTATATATAGTGTACATGTACATACAAAATATATGAGGAAAAGGTCAAACAAAGAAGAATCACAGAGCTGAATAATATCCTTGACTCCAATAATGTTCCCCCTCCAAATCTTAATACAATCATTCTTAATGTCCCTGGACAGTGGTCAAAAACCTGTTAAGAACATTTCTTTGACCACCGCGGACAGTCAATTGCCCTCCAATTCCACTTTGAATCTCACGCATGATAACAAAAGACAGAGAGCTATGATTAGCCATGGTGTGTAGAGAGGCTTTAGTTAAAGGGGGAAATTAGCTCTTAACAAGAGGAGAGAATAGGGAGCGTGTAGGGCATTTGTACCACTCAGTACCACTGCAAAATGAGTCTATGTAATTCCTCTATTTACATAAGGGGTCATAATGGGCGCGCAACTCCATTAATCTTCCCCCAATTTAATTAATATTTGTGGTGACAGGATATTTCCTGTAGGAACCATTATTATATAACACTGCTGAGGAAACAGGCCAGGGCAGAGCAGGCTAATAAGCACTGAGCCTATAGTTAGTTGATGATATGGAGTGAAGCTAAATACAAATAAATTAAAAACAAAACATATTTTTAAGTGAGCATAGGCATTGGTTTGAAGTCGAAAAAGAAAGGAAATTCCCATTTTATCAGTTTACTCCATATTTGCTTAAATTGGTTTGTGTTTTTTTCTTCCCTCTGGAAAATCAGCTGTTAATATTAAATAAATAATAAGAACTACATTCATTCAGTTGCCATTTGTCATTATTGTTTACTATTACTTATTTGTTATTGCTGTGTTGTGCTGCTAAGGAACTTGATGTCAATAGTATGGAGTGAAGCTAGCTAGTCAAGCTAAGGAACTTGATGTCAATAGTATGGAGTGAAGCTAGCTAGTCAAGCTAAGGAACTTGATGTCAATAGTATGGAGTGAAGCTAGCTAGTCAAGCTAAGGAACTTGATGTCAATAGTATGGAGTGAAGCTAGCTAGTCAAGCTAAGGAACTTGATGTCAATAGTATGGAGTGGCAGTAAGGAAGCTTGTGAAAATCAAGATGGCGTCAACAGAGAAGGGTGACATCTTACGAGTTCCAACGCAACTTATATAGCTATATAGTGACTTTTATCATGTTTATCTTTACTTTTCTTGTCCAGAAAGTTCATACTATTATCACATATGACCGCCAAACACTTGACTAACCTTGATTTTGACTTCAAATACGACTTCAACTCTGACTCAGCTGTTCCACTTTTCATACCGGACCCTATTCATTCGCAAATGTCCAGTCACTCGGGAATAAGATCGATGAGCTTAATTCAAGGGTCTCCTATCAGAGAGACATGATAAGCTGAAATATGATATGTTTTACTGAAATGTGGCTGGATGATGATCCTATGCACGTAGTACTAGGTGGATTCGCCATACAGGGCCAGGATCAGCGGGTGGCTTTTGGAAGGAGGAAGTGTTTCTTCTGGTGTGCTGCTTCAAGTGTGAAGAACATCTGGAGCTTTTGCTCATCCGATATAGAAAACCTCATGTTAAACTGCGGACTCTTTTATCTACTAATAAAGTTCTCATCTGTAACTATTTGTTATTTAACTAGGCAAGTCAGGTAAGAAGTCATTCTTATTTACAATGACGGCTTACACCGGCCAAACCCGGACGACGCTGGGCCAATTGTGCACCACCCTATGGGACTCCCAATCGCGGCCAGTTGTGATACAGCCTGGATTCGAACCGGGTGTACGTAGTGACACCTCTAACACTGAGATGCAGTGCCTTCGATCGCTGCACCACTCGCTGCGTCACGGGCTTCATCAATAAGTGCAGACAAGAAAGCCCACCACGACCAGACATTAAGACGAAACATACAAGATGAACTGGCACAGAGAGACAGGAAACACAGGGATAAATACACTGGGGAAAATAAGTGACACCTGGAGGGCGTGGAGACAATCACAGGGACAGGTGAAACAGATCAGGGTGTGACATATACAGTGGGGCAAAAATGTATTTAGTCAGCCACCAATTGTGCAAGTTCTCCCACTTAAAAAGATGAGAGAGGCCTGTAATTTTCATCATAGGTACACTTCAACTATGGCAGACAAAATGAGGGAAGAAAATCCAGAAAATCACATTGTAGGATTTTTAATGAATTTATTTGCAAATGATGGTGGAAAATAAGTATAAGTATTCAAGATTTCTGGCTCTCACAGACCTGTAACTTCTTCTTTAAGAGGCTCCTCTGTCCTCCACTCATTACCTGTATTAATTGCACCTGTTTGAACTTGTTATCAGTATAAAAGACACCTGTCCACAACCTCAAACAGTCACACTCCAAACTTCACTATGGCCAAGACCAAAGAGCTGTCAAAGGACACCAGAAACAAAATTGTAGACCTGCACCAGGCTGGGAAGACTGAATCTGCAAAAGGTAAGCAGCTTGGTTTGAAGAAATCAACTGATCATTGATAATCTCCCTCGATCTGGGGCTCCACGCAAGATCTCACCCTGTGGGGTCAAAATGATCACAAGAACGGTGAGCAAAAATCCCAGAACCACACGGGGGGACCTAGTGAATGACCTGCAGAGAGCTGGGACCAAAGTAACAAAGCCTACCATCAGTAACACACTACGCTGCCAGGGACTCAAATCCTGCAGTGCCAGACGTGTCCCCCTGCTTAAGCAAGTATATGTCCAGGCCCGTCTGAAGTTTGCGAGAGAGCATTTGGATGATCCAGAAGAAGATTGGGAGAATGTCATATGGTCAGATGAAACCAAAAATAACTTTTTGGTAAAAACTCAACTCGTCGTGTTTGGAGGACAAAGAATGCTGAGTTGCATCCAAAGAACACCATACTTACTGTGAAGCATGGGGGTGGAAACATCATGCTTTGGGGCTGTTTTTCTGCAAAGGGACCAGGACGACTGATCCGTGTAAAGGAAAGAATGAATGGGGCCATGTATCGTGAGATTTTGAGTGAAAACCTTCCATCAGCAAGGGCATTGAAGATGAAACGTGGCTGGGTCTTTCAGCATGACAATGATCCCAAACACACCGCCCGGGCAACGAAGGAGTGGCTTCGTAAGAAGCATTTCAAGGTCCTGGAGTGGCCTAGCCAGTCTCCAGATCTCAACCCCATAGAAAATCTTTGGAGGGAGTTGAAAGTCTGTGTCTGTGTCTTTGTTGCTCTAGAGGAGATCTGCATGGAGGAATGGGCCAAGATACCAGCAACAGTGTGTGAAAACCTTGTGACTTACAGAAAACGTTTGACCTCTGTCATTGCCAACAAAGGGTATATAACAAAGTATTGAGATAAACTTTTGTTATTGACCAAATACTTATTTTCCACCATAATTTGCAAATAAATGTATTAAAAATCCTACAATGTGATTTTCTGGATTTTTTCCCCTCATTTTGTCTGTCATAGTTGAAGTGTACCTATGATGAAAATTACAGGCCTCTCTCATCTTTTTAAGTGGGAGAACTTGCACAATTGGTGGCTGAGTAAATACCTTTTTGCCCCACTAAACGTACATATATTAGAAAAATAAAACATTTAGTAAATAATATGATTAATATTAATACTTCTATGATTAATAACACTTCTACATTAATGTGGATGCTACCATGATTACGGATAATTTTGAATCAATCAATTCAAAACAAATCAAACTGTATTTGTCACATGTGCCAAATACAACAAGTGTATACCTTACTGTGAATGGTTACTTACAAGCCCTTAACCAACAGTGCAGCTCAAGATGAGTTAAGAAAATATTGACCAAATAAACTAAAGTAAAAAATAATAAGAAGTAACACAATAAAATAACAGTAACGAGGCTATATACAGGGGGTACCAGTACAGAGTCAATATGTGGGGGTACAGGTTAGAGGTCATTTGTACATGTAGGTAGGGGTGAAGTGACTATGCATAGATAATAAACAGAGAGTAGCAGTAGTGTACAAAACATAACCCACACACGCATTCTAACACAACACATGCATACACATTACACACACGTACACACACTTTTACACTACATTTGTAACGTAAAACTACACTCTCTTTTTACTCTTATTATTATCTATGCCTAAATGTGCATCTTAACCCTGCCTAAATGTACATATCTACCTCAAATACCTTGTACCTCTGCACATTGATCTGGTACTGGTACTCCCTGGTATATAGCTCCATTCTTATGGATTTAATGTTCTTCCTCATGTGTTACAATTATTATTACGATTTATTTTACTCTGCGTCATTGGGAAGGGCTCATAAGCAAGCATTTCACAGTAAAGTCTAAAGCTACATTATAAAGAAGTTTGGACCTCTTGGTGTAATGATTAAGGTGTTGGCTTGATAGTAGCTGGACCTGGGTTCAAGTCCCAGTTGGGGCTACCACCTGAATTTGCTGCAATATATTCCTCACAGTACACTAAATCCAGCGCTATTTTTTGCTGCTTCTTCAGTCAAAGAAAAAGGGATCATTCTCTTAGCCTCCTTGAGGGCTTTGTATTTGTTCCCTGGTAATTCGGGTTAAAGTCTCTCAGCTCTACATGAAAATAATCATCAGTCGGTAACAGCAGATCAGTAGTCTCAGGCCTGCACAACCCCTTGGCAGTCAAAAGCTGGTTGTCATGCACGATGGGAAGTGACATGTATTGTTGCATTGTGGCTAAGAGGTGATGACACTGACAGGCAGTGTTATGTTGTTGACAACAGGATCTCTCTATGGAGAGATGAGACAGGAGAGGGGATATGGCTGGTGTTGAGCCCAGAAGCAGTGCTTATCTGTACAGATTACCTCCACATGAGTCTCCGACTCCGTCTTAAATGTCATTTAGTGTCGCCCAAATGTAGTACACTACTTTTGACTGAGCCTATGTGTCTGCCAAAAGTAGTGCACTTAATATAGGTTGTCATTTGTAATTTGTCCTGAAACTTATGACAACATACTCTAAAATGAAGTATCCTATGCCAAAAAACAAGCAACTCCCCCACACTCGGGAATGGGTCAGACTGGAGTTCTGTAGAATGAGGTTCCTTGGTGATATTTGGTGTCTAGACACATCTACATGACCACACTTGACTACTGTGACGGAAAAGTCTCTCCCGAGACACATACGCGCCCCTTCGATGTAGAAACGATAGTGCTTGGCTTACAGAAGTTCCACCATCTTGTCGTGCATAGAAAAGAGTGGGGGGTATTTGAGTGCGACCAGAGAGCGTACATTCTTCGAGACTGTGTGTTTAACACAAACAAAAGGCGGACAGCAAACATACCATTGTGTGGTGATGGGCAGATCTATTTGACATGGCCTGTCTGTCACGTTCTGACCTTAGTTCCTTTTTTATGTCTTTATTTTAGCTGGTCAGGGTGTGAGTTGGGATGGGCATTCTATGTTGTTTTTCTATGTTTTGTTCTGTTATATTTCTATGTGTTTGACCTAGTATGGTTCTTAATCAGAGGCAGGTGTCAGTCGTTGTCTCTGATTGGGAGACATATTTAGGTAGCCTGTTTTCTATTTTGTTTTGTGGGCGGTTGTATCCTGTGTTAGTGGTTTCACCATACGGGACTGTTTCGGTTGTTTGCGTTTGTTATTTTGTTCAGTGTGGTGTTGATTTATTAAATATATCATTATGGACACATACCACGCGGCACATTGGTCTGATCCTTGCTACTCCTCCTCTGAAGAAGAGGAATTCTGTTACACTGTCATACAGTACACACACACACACACACACACACACAAGCACATACACACCCACACCGGTTTCCTTGGATACAAAGAACAAGACTTGTTTACTTCTTCAGCACCATATGCATAGCCACTTTAACTCTAGTAGCTACATGTACATGTTACATTGACTCTGTACCGGTACCCCTTGAACAGTGGCTTGCGAAAGTATTCACCCCCCTTGGCATTTTTCCTATTTTGTTGGCTTACAACCTGGAAATAAAATTGATTTTTGGGGGGGATGTATCATTTGATTTACACAACATGCCTACCACTTTGAAGATGCAAAAGATTTTTCATTGTGAAACAAACAAGAAATAAGACATAAAAACTGAACTCGAGCGTGCATAACTATTCACCCCCCCCCAAAGTCAATACTGTCACGTCCTTAGTTCCCTTTTTATGTCTCTATTTTAGTTTGGTCAGGGCGTGAGTTGGGGTGGGCATTATACAGTATGTTTTTGTTCTATGTGTTATAGTTCTATGTGTTTGGCCTGGTATGGTTCCCAATCAGAGGCAGCTGTTAATCGTTGTCTCTGATTGAGAACCATACTTAGGCAGCCTGTTTTTCCACTATGGGTGGTGGGTAGTTGTTTTCTGTGTCTGTCTTTCACCATACAGAACTGTTTCGGTTTTCACTGTTTCACTTTGGCTATTTTGTATTCAGTGTTCAGTTATATTTAATTAAAATGGACACTTACCACGCTGCGTTTTGGTCTTATCTTTCCTACTCCTCATCAGATGAAGATGATCGTTACAAATACTTTGTAGAGACACCTTTTGCAGCAATTACAGCTGCAAGTCTCTTGGCGTATGTCTCTATAAGCTTGCTGGTGTACAGCAATATTTAAGTTATACCACAGATTCTCAATTGGATTGAGGTCTGGGCTTTGACTAGGCCATTCCAAGACATATAAATGTTTCCCCTTAAACCACTCGAGTGTTGCTTTAGCAGTATGCTTAGGGTCATTGTCCTGATGGGAGGTGAACCTCTGTCCCAGTCTCAAATCTCTGGAAGACTGAAACAGCTTTCTCTCAATAATTTCCCTGTATTTAGTGCCATCCCTCATTCCTTCAATTCTGAACAGTTTCCCAGTCCCTGCGCATGAAAAACATGGTGTTCTCGGGGTGATGAGAGGTGTTGGGTTTGCGCCAGACATTTTCCATGATGGCCAAAAAGCTCAATTTTAGACTCATCTGACCAGAGTGCCTTCTTCCATATGTTTGGGGGGTCTCCCACGTGCCTTTTGGCCAACTTTTTTTCTGGCCACTCTTCCATAAACTCCAGCTCTGTGGAGTGTACGGCTTAAGGTGGTCCTATGGACAGCTTTGCAGCTCCTTCAGGGTTATCTTTGGTCTCTTTGTTGCCTCTCTGATTAATGCCCTCCTTGCCTGGTCCGTGAGTTTTGGTGGGCGGCCCCCTCTTGGCAGGTTTGTTGTGGTGACATATTCTTTCAATTTTTTTAATAATGGGTTTAATGGTGCTCTTTGCGAAGTTCAAAGTTTCTGATATTTTTTCTTCACCCAATCCTGATCTGTACTTCTCCACAACTTTGTCCCTGACCTGCTTGGAGAGCTCCTTGGACTTCATAGTGCCGCTTGCTTGGTGGTGCACCATTCTTAGTGGTGTTGCAGACTCTGGGGCCTTTAAGATCAGGTGAATACAGTGGGGAGAACAAGTATTTGATACACTGCTGATTTTGCAGGTTTTCCTACTTACAAAGCATGTAGAGGTCTGTAATTTTTATCATAGGTACACTTCAACTGTGAGAGACAGAATCTAAAACAAAAATCCAGAAAATCACATTGTATGATTTTTAAGTAATTCATTTGCATTTTATTGCATGACATAAGTATTTGATACATCAGAAAAGCAGAACTTAATATTTGGTACAGAAACCTTACGTTTCCTGTAGTTCTTGACCAGGTTTGCACACACTGCAGCAGGGATTTTGGCCCACTCCTCCATACAGACCTTCTCCAGATCCTTCAGGTTTCAGGGCTGTCGCTGGGCAATACGGACTTTCAGCACCCTCCAAAGATTTTCTATTAGGTTTAGGTCTGGAGACTGGCTAGGCCACTCCAGGACCTTGAGATGCTTCTTACGGAGCCACTCCTTAGTTGCCCTGGCTGTGTGTTTCGTGTCAATGGCATGCTGGAAGGTTGTTGGCCAAGATCTCGTGATACATGGCCCCATCCATCCTCCCCTCAATACGGTGCAGTCGTCCTATCCCCTTTCCAGAAAAGCATCCCCAAAGAATGATGTTTCCACCTCCATGCTTGACGGTTGGGATGGTGTTCTTGGGGTTGTACTCATCCTTCTTCTTCCTCCAAACACGGCGAGTGGAGTTTAGACCAAAAATCTCTATTTTTGTCTCATCAGACCACATGACCTTCTCCCATTCCTCCTCTGGATCATCCAGATGGTCATTGGCAAACTTCGGACGGGCCTGGACATACGCTGGTTTGAGCAGGGGGACCTTGCGTGTGCTGCAGGATTTTAATCCATGACAGCGTAGTGTGTTACTAATGGTTTTCTTTGAGACTGTGGTCCCAGCTCTCTTCAGGTCATTGACCAGGTCCTGCCGTGTAGTTCTGGGCTGATCCCTCACCTTCCTCATGATCATTGATGCCCCACGAGGTGAGATCTTGCATGGAGCCCCAGACCGAGGGTGATTGACCGTCATCTTGAACTTCTTCCATTTTCTAATAATTGCGCCAACAGTTGTTGCCTTCTCACCAAGCTGCTTGCCTATTGTCCTGTAGCCCATCCCAGCCTTGTGCAGGTCTACAATTGTATCCCTGATGTCCCTACACAGCTCTCTGGTCTTGGCGATTGTGGAGAGGTTGGAGTCTGCTTGATTGAGTTTGTGGACAGGTGTCTTTTATACAGGTAATGAGTTCAAACAGGTGCAGTTAATACAGGTAATGAGTGGAGAACAGGAGGGCTTCTTAAAGAAAAACTAACAGGTCTGTGAGTGCCGGAATTCTTACTGGTTGGTAGGTGATCAAATTCTTATGTCATGCAATAAAATGCAAATTAATTACTTAAAAATCATACAATGTGATTTTCTGGATTTTTCTCTCACAGTTGAAGTGTACCTAAGATAAAAATTACAGACCTCTACATGCTTTGTAAGTAGGAAAACCTGCAAAATCGGCAGTGTATCAAATACTTGTTCTCCCCACTGTATATACTGAGATCCCGTGACAGATCATTTGACACTTAATTGAACTAATTATGTGACTTCTGAAGGAAATTGGTTGCACCAGATCTTATTTAGGGGCTTCATAGCACTTTTCTGTTTTTTCTGTTTTCAAATTTTATGAAACAAGTTATTTTTTAAATTTCACAATTTTGACTATTTTGTGTATGTCCATTACATGAAATCCAAATGAAAATCTATTTAAATGACATCAAGGGTGGTGAATACTTTTACACTGTATATAGCCTCGCTACTGTTATTTTACTGCTGCTCTTTAACTATTTGTTATTTCTCACTTATTTTTATTAAAACTGCATTGTTGGTTAAAGGATTGTAAGTGAACATTTCACTGTAAGGTCTGCCTGTTGTATTCGGCGCATATGACAAATAACATTTTATTTTATTTGATACAAACCACAAACACATCCATGCTAATGTGTGATCAGTGCTGATTTAAACTGCAATAGTGTGTTTTTCTGCTGTAAATACTTCCACCAACAAAACCATTAGTAAAAGCCAATTACAGTGAGAATGATTAGCAATGTTTCTCTCTCTCATTCTCTGCTTTCCTCAGCAGCTGTTCAGCCTGCTCTGTCTGATATGAATCATGTTAGAGCCAGATGCTCTATACCACTGGATTGATTAGGGAGTAATGGCTCAGCGCAGAGCAGTAGTAGTGTGTGTGTGGGGTGTGTGTCCGTGTGCATGCGTGCATTGTCACGGCCGTCAAAATAATTGGACCAAACGGCGACGTGGTGAGCGTACATTTTCTTTTACTTGAAAATGTCGCCAACAAAACAACAAACGAAAGCAACAACCGTGAAGCTTACAGGGCTATAGTGCCACAAACAAAGTTAACTACCCACACTGAAAGGAGGGAAAAAGGGCTACCAAAGTATGAATCCCAATCAGAGACAACGATAGACAGCTGTCCCTGATTGAGAACCATACCCGGCCAAAACATAGAAATAAAGAAACCTAGAAAACAAAAAATAGAATGCCCACCCCACATCACACCCTGACCTAACCAATAAAATGTCTCTCTAAGGTCAGTGCGTGACATGCATGGTGTTATGAATCTGCACAATGTGCGTGTATAGGAGTTGCCAAGGCAATCACAAAGGAATTCACAATCCATTGGGAACAGGTTAAAGTGTCTTTTAGGTGTTCCAACATTCCCAACACATATTCCCTCTAGGGCTGTCATTCACTTACCCTTCTGTGGGAATGTTTTCCTCATCAGCCTACATTAGTATTCAAGCACACTACCTTTTTTAGCATTGAACGACAACACACGGGAACACCAAGGTTACCTATGGGTGTGGTCGTAAATTCAATCTGGAGTGCTGGAGTGAGCTCAGAGTGCACTCTGTGTGTTCGTAAATTCAGAGCGTTGTCATATTGTCCATTCATAAGTTCAGAGCGTTTCGCTGTCAGAGCGTCCAGAGCACACTAATGGATGCTCTGCCCGAGAAGTAGAGTTGATCCAAGCATTTTGACCTCAAAACAGCAGTCAAGCAACCAAGCTACCTGGCTAACGTTGGCTAGCTACTTCCAGACACAAATGAGAGAACATCTCACTCTGACCATTTTTCTCTCCCTAGCAGAGCTGGTTAGGCTGTTTCATGTTATCCAGTGCTGTGCTGCTTGCAACAATTTAAGCTTTCATGCTGACATTTACTGACACCGGTCATATTCAACGGATGTTGAGCGTTCTTAAAATGTAAAATTTTCAAATTGATTCTGCGCTCTGGCACACTCAGACGAGAGTGCTCTGAAATCAGAGTAGAGGGCCAAAGAACATTTACAAACGCACCCTATGTCTCTCTAGCTATAGCTCTATAATCATAGTCATTCTAATTCTATGCCTATAACACCCAAGTCATCCACCGTTGGTCAGTTCAGATATGACTGTATAGTGTGAAGCTGAAATACTGGAGTGGCCGTTTGAGGAAGCGTAGTGTGTGTGTGTGTGTGTGTGTGTGTGTGTGTGTGTGTGTGTGTGTGTGTGTGTGTGTGTGTGTGTGTGTGTGTGTGTGTGTGTGTGTGTGTGTGTGTGTGTGTGTGTGTGTGTGTGTGTGTGTGTGTGTGTGTGTACTGTAGATAGAGGCTGGAGGAAGGGAAGGAGATGTTTTACAGGGATAGAGAGAGGGATGGAAATGAACAGGGAGGTATAAATTGCCAGTCTGCTTTATGGGACCGGCCCCAAAGTAAGCTAGGAGAAATGAAAGAGGAGTAGAAGGGGGGTGTTATGGCCTGTGAAGGGGCTAAACTGCCCCATTCCACTTCTCACAGATGGGGCTCATGCAAAACAGGACCGTTTCTTCTCCAGCCTCCCAGGCTAAAAGCCCCATTGATCCAACATGTTACTTTACAGAGCAGGGAGAGGGAGACAGGGATATAGGAGGGTGGATAAGGAGTGATATAAAGTAGTACATGGGGGGTAGGAGAGGGATTGCAGGGTAAAGGGAAGTCAAGGCAGGAGTTCAGGGGCATGCAAATTAGCAGCAACACAAGACCTTGGACTGGAGAACACTGTGTGGGCTCAGGTGGAAGTTGCCTCAAAACATAGAGAAATAGCATTGCTTTCGCAACTAATTAGGAACATCAGGTTAGCTTACCGTATTCTGTTCTCACCCAGGGGTTTTGAAGAGTGTTGAACGTTCTGCCTCAGTGGTTTCCTGTGGTGTCTCATCAACTGCCACCCGGGACAATACAGCCCACAGCTACACTCGTAGCCCATTACTCACATTACACCAGATTCACACCTTCTAAGATGCCATGTTTTATTCATCTCTAGAGATTAGGCGTCTATAAAGACATCGAGCCGTTGCCTTGGGAGACAAACATGGAAATGAAATGATTACGCATCTTAATCAGCCTTGTTATCTCCACTGCCCAGTTATCTTCAATCCCTAGTACACATGGATGTATGTAGATAGTGTTCCCTATCTAATGCACTCTAATCAGTCCACACAACACACATATGTACACGCACAAACACACGTATGCATGTGCGGACAGACACAAACATATTCCTTTTTGATATTGGCTGGGTGGAGATGGTTGTTGGTAAGCAATGCTGACAGTATCTGCGGTATCCTGTGTGTGTGTGTGTCAATCAGGGCCTCTCGCTGCCCCATTGGTATGCAGGTCTGCTTATCCCCCTGAGGACAGTGGGAGTGTGAGATAAGGTGCGTGTGTCTATGCATGCTTGCATAGACATACAGGATACCTCAGGATACTGTCGGCATTGCTTATCAACATCAATCTCCACCCAGCCATGGAATACAAAAAAGTATATGTTTATGTGTCTGTCCATGTGTGTGTCTGTCCGTGTGTGTGTCTGTCCGTGTGTGTGTCTGTCCGTGTGTGTGTCTGTCCGTGTGTGTGTCTGTCCGTGTGTGTGTGTGAGTGAGGATCTAAGGGCAGCCCATGATATGTGGTCAATCTCTGGCTGTAACCATGCTCCCCTCTCCCCTCCTCTGACCGTGGTCTGGTTCCCTGTTTAGTACAGGATGGATGAAAGGAAGAACGAAGAGGTCTGTTATCTCTTATTGTAAATCTGTGCTTCTGCAGACCTCTCCTCTGTGTTCAGTATTGAAGACATGTTTCTTCTCTACAACTCTCCAACACCACTCTGCCCTCACCCTTTCAAAAACTCAAACAACATATATTCCCTCCCTCCCTCCCCTCTCCTGCTCCTTCACCTCTCCCCTCTCTATTTTATCCTGTTTTTACTCAGGAGTGTTCCATGTAGGGCACCCAGCCTTTCTTCAAACAGAATGTGTTTCCCTTTCTCTCTCTCTCTCTCTCTCTCTCTTTCTCTCTCTCTCTCTCTCCCTCTCTCTCTCTCTCTCTCTCTCTCTCTCTCTCTCTCTCTCTCTCTCTCGGCAGCGTGCTGTGGTCTCCTCTGGCAGGTTGTGGAAAATAATGACTGATTAGGTGGGCTAGCTGCTGGTTTCCCCTCCTTAACTTCCTCTCTGACTGTGTCCAGAGCTCAAACCTTTAACTTTCCCCACAAGTTTTTGGGGTAGTAGACGTCATCGGCCGGCTTGTTTTGAGGCTGTTACTCAAAACAATGACTATGTAGTTCATACTTGAGAAAACCAGTGTGCGTGACTACACTCAAGCAGCAAAGTAGTTTAAGAAACAACTTGTGAGGGAATCCTGTCCTGCCTGAGGAGCTCAGCAAGTGTCTTTGTGTGTCAGACCTACAGCGTTTCTCTGGATTAATAGACTGCGGAAAGATCAATGTTGAGGGGCAAATGAGCTGGAAAATAAGAAACTGAGAAGAAAAGAGTGGTTTTCTGCAACTGATGTCACTTTTTATACTGTAACTTTTTACCTCGCATTAACCAGCTATCAGGGCAAATTGTATTAGTCAGGCACAATTTCACAATGTTCTGCACATTTTTTTTGGTCTCAAACGATAGAAATTGTGCCTGACACTGGCCTGTAGGTTGTTGCAAGTGTAACATTTGGGAAAATTAGAACCAAAGCCATATTCAGCTGCATTGGACAAATGGAAATATGAAATGCAAGGTCAATCTTTTTCAAAGGGAGGAAAAGTTAAGCATCGACTCGTTGCCCCTCTCTGGAGTCAAACATTAAAATTCATCTATCGACCCAAAACGTCTTGACAAGCGTCTGCATTTCATTTAAGATGTTCTCTCAGTGGTTCCCCTGGCGCTATAGAATCAATGATATTTAATTCCGTGTTAAATTCCGTGCAATCCACCAGCTGGTTGTGTATCTAGCCTTTAGCATGTATGACCTATTAGCCGATTAGTGGATCCAAGTCATCCAGTCCTGGGTCCGTATCCATAAAGCATCTCAGAGCAGAAGTGCTGATCTAGGCTCAGGTTGCCCGTCTCCATGTAATGTTATTCATAAAGATCTAAATGGTTAAACTAATCTCAGATCAGCACTCCTACTCCGAGATGCTTTTAACACCGGCCCCGAGTGTTTGGCGGTGAATCTGTATTTGTGTTGTTGTCGTCTCTCTTACAGCCTAATCGACTCTCCTCTCCACGATGCAGCTGTGGATTTCTCATCACCATTAGTTCAGGAGAGGGGGAGGTGTGACCCTCCATAGTTGTGGTGTGTTGAGTCTCAGCTGGCTTGACTACAGTAGCATTATACCTCGGCTGTGGTTCACTTTCTGCTGTTACTAGGAGCTAATGACATCTGTGTTCTTAGCCTTTGATAACTTGCTGCTGTACAGACTACACATACTAGTCAACAGGCCTGGGCTCAAATTTGACTTGAAATAATACTTAATTTGGGCTTGATTGAGCTGGTTTGGTGCCATGGAACCAATGGAACGGTTGCAAAACCATCCACATGTGTGTGTTCCTGTGAGCTCTGATGTGACATCCTCTGTATTTTATTGGCTCTCATCCAATACATCTGATAAGCTGGAAGATTGGCCGACCAAGTCTCCTCTCATTAATATTTTTCATATGTGCCTGAGTGGTCCAGGAAATGACTATAGAACTGAAATAAAGTAATTACAGTTGTCTGTGTCTTCCGAGGTACGAGCGAAGAATTCAAATTGCGTTCCCACCCGAGAGCCAGAAAGTAATGCATTGCTGCGTGTATCTACTGTAATGTTTTACTGCTGCTTTCGATGTCCCGACCCCAAAGATTGAATCTACATTTTCAGCACTGTGAGGTTCTTGTTGTCCGGGTACATAGAAGGGACTCTGTATGGTGAATCTGCTCCAGCAACACAAAGCTTTGTTGTGCTCAGAAGGAATTGTAAATTAAAACCCTGGTTAGACCCTTGCCAGAGAGAAATGAGAAGTACACACACATACAATTATATGAGAATGCACACCTCATTCTGGGCTAGTACCTAACTTTAGTAGCCTGATCATACATTCATAAATATGGTAATTCGAATTTAATGAATACCAATGACATTGTCATAACCACAATATCTTGGGCTATATGTCTCGCTTAAGCAAATAGAATGTGGGTGTTATCTGAGGTTACTCGAGCAATTTAAAGTATTTCTGCAGTTGATGTCTCATCGTGTCTGTGTGTGCTGGGGGCCTTAGCCTCACCAAGTTAATTTGGAGGAACTCAGCGATTCTCTGAACTGAAACTAATTCCCCAATAAGTGACTGTTATTCAGGGTGAGGGGACAGAGGACTAACTGATAGCAATGCTGCTGGAGGTCTGTGGGAGAGAGAGAGAGAGAGAGAGAGAGAGAGAGAGAGAGAGCTGTATGTTGTATTCAATGGCACGAGCAACCCAGATAGTAACCATACTGTACAGAACTGTGTGTGGGAGGGATTCATGTTAAAGGCAGTTCTTTAATTAAACACAGGCTCAGAGTGGTGTGTGGCAGATTGCAGTGTCTATCTGCTATCTTAGGAGAGCATGAAACAAATGATTCAATACAGACAGAAAATGATTAGGTCTGTGGTGTGTGTGTGTGTGTGCGTGTGTGTGTGTGTGTGTGTGTGTGTGTGTGTGTGTGTGTGTGTGTGTGTGTGTGTGTGTGTGTGTGTGTGTGTGTGTGTGTGTGTGTGTGTGTGTGTGTGTGTGTGTGTGTGTGTGTGTGTGTGTGTGTGTGTGTGTGTGTGTGTGTGTGTGTATATTTCCATGTCAGTGTGTGTACACCTCTAGGGCTAACTGGCCGCAAATCAAATCCCTGCACTAATCTCATCAACCGCTGTGTTACTTTTGACAGATCATCTCAGCGAAAGCATGGAGTGAAAAACACAGTAATGACACATTCAAGAGACTAACGACTAATTATAGAATATTACCCTTTATATCCTGGCTGTTATCTAACTGAGTGCTACACAGACACAAAGCTGGGATAGTTCATTAGATCCTGAAAGCCTGGCTGGAAGATCAAAGGGGTTTCTGGAGACTTACTAACAGAGAGAGGAACATGGAGTCTCTATCCGTCAAACCAAATGGAACGGTCTGTACCTGAGTCAGATCCTGCAACAACCTCTACCTTTATGTCACCATGCAAGGAGGATTACATCTGCTGTGTGTATGAAACGTGTCTGATTAACATGACGGCTCGTGACCTCTCTTCTGGCATGTTTTATGACCGCGGTACACAGGTCTGAGAACTGAGGGTTTGAGGATTGTAGAGGCACTCTGTTGGGAATTCTAAGGCAAAAAGGCGATGGCCTCAAACATAGCTACATGTACACACAGACACGGTCCCAGATGTGTGTGTTTACCTCATGTTGAAAATCCTCTGTATCCCTGCGCCTGCTATCTGTCGTTTGCCCAAGCCCAGTTCTCACACACATACAAGCGCACGCGCACACACACACATACACACACACACTCACACCAGCTTTGTAGCTATATCAAAGCATTAACTATCAACATGCTGTATAACCCCTAAGCTTTACAGATGGGTTTCTTATTTTTACTGACTACGATCAGCGGTCCAAAACCTGATGCATGAATGAAGGATAATGAGGAAAACGTGTGACTTCAAAGGAGTGGGAGCAGTTAAAAAGCCTGAGACTTGTGGCAATGTGCCTCGCAACCAATTTGTTTACACACGACTCCAACCCCAACAATTGAGACTGAGAGAGAGAAAAAACATGTTGCTTTGGCAAATGTGTTTGGAGCTATTCATAATCAAACCAAATGAAATGGAATTGGTCACATACACATATTTAGCAGTTGTTATTGCGGGTGTAGCGAAATTCTTGTGTTCCTATCTCCAACAGTGCAGTAGTATCTAACAATTCAGCAGTAGTGTCTAACAATTCAGCTGTAGTATCTAACAATCCAGCAGTAGTATCTAACAATCCAGCAGTAGTATTTAACAATTCAGCAGTAGTATGTAACCATCCAGCAGTAGTATCTAACCATCCAGCAGTAGTATCTAACCATCCAGCAGTAGTATGTAACCATCCAGCAGTAGTATCTAACCATCCAGCAGTAGTATCTAACCATCCAGCAGTAGTATCTAACAATCCAGCAGTAGAATCTAACAATCCAGAAGTAATATTTAACAATCCAGCAGTAGTATCTAACAATCCAGCTATAGTATTTAACAATCCGATAGAAGTATCTAACAATCCAGCAGTAGAATCTAACCATCCAGCAGTAGTATCTAACAATCCAGAAGTAGTATCTAACAATCCAGCAGTAGTATCTAACAATTCAGTAGTAGTATCTAACAATTCAGCAGTAGTATCTAACAATCCAGCTGTAGTATCTAACAATTCAGCTGTAGTATCTAACAATCCAGCAGTAGTATCTAACAATTCAGTAGTAGTATCTAACAATTCAGCAGTAGTATCTAACAATCCAGCAGTAGTATCTATCAATTCAGCTGTAGTATCTAACAATCCAGCAGTAGTATCTAACAATTCAGCAGTAGTATCTAACAATTCTAACAATACCAATTCAGAACTAGACTCCAATCCGGGGAATATAAAAGGCTTTGGAAAGAAGCCTGCTTCCCCATCTGTCCCCATCCATCCTCTCACTGTGGAGCAGGTGTGTCTCATGTGTGAGTAACGATAGGTCTGATTTGAAGGCTCTCCCACATCATTGGGTGGGTTTGAAAGCCATCTATTTTTATTGGCTAGTTTGGCCAGGTCCTTTTATGAACAACCCGCCCCAGCCCTGAACTTTGACTTCCCTGATGGATGCCTGCTGTGGCGAGGATAGTAGCGCGTGAGTATGTGTGCGCTCGTGGGGTGTGCGGGTGTGTGTGTGTCCGTGCATATTCGCATGGGCACGTGTGAGACTGTGTGTGTGTGTGTGTATTCCTCTGGATGAATGGACTCTGTCCACCTGTCTCGTCTCGTGCTATGCCGCCTCTCTTTCTATCATGAATCACAGTTATGAAAGACGGTTAGTCATGTTTGGGTTAAACTCAGTCCCTGTTCCCATCAACACACTACCCTCATGGTGGAGACCAGACAAACGGTATGTGCCCACACCTTTCACCTATGTGGTTGTGGGTGTGTGTCTGCCTGTGCTGTGGGGTTAATCAGCTCTAGTGTCTTGACATGCAGGTGTTAGGATGATGGGGTGTCATTTTCCTAACCATCCATTCACTCCTCCTCTCTATCCCTCTCTGTCTTCCTCTTCCTCTTCCTCTCTCTCCCCACGCTCTCTGTCTCTCTCTCTCCATTGAGGGAAGCCAGGAGTGACGGATGCAATCATGGATGGAGAGTGACAGGCGGTCGCAGGAGTGATTTGGTATGCAGTGGCCAACTCCCTCTCTCACACACACACTGGGCCCCTCTCACCTTCAGACCAAGGTAGGATTTGCTTTCCCTCTCTCCTTCTCTCTTTTCTCTCCCATCCCTCTCTCCCTCTCTCCCTTTACTCTCTACCTTCTCTCTCTCTCACACACACACATTGCATCAGGGCCTCAGGTAAGGGACCTCTTAGTGCCAACAGATGTTTACAGTCAGATTGAGGAATATTCATGACCTGTTGTTGACATTTTCTCAGAATCCTCTAAACGGAGATTCATGCTTGTTTACAAAGCACTTAACATTGAAAAGGTTACGGAATGCACATACTGATTATTTATGGTCACAAGGGGGCTGAAACAGGGGCCATTTTAAACCTAAATATATGAATTACAGTATTCACCACTTTAAGATGCTTTAATTCCTCTCAACCCTCCCACACGACCTAGCAGCCTACTGTACATCACGTTAACATTCACCACAGCTACCATTTAATTACAGTGAAATGGCTCCACTTTGTCATGTTATACTTATCATAGATAAAATACTGTCAAATAATGAATTGTTCACCAACTAGCAGAGAGTTTACCGTAACCCCATCATACAGTATATTCTATAGTCTTTTTTATTGAACCTTTAATCATACCTGTTATTCTCATTGAGATAAAAAAATCTATTTTTCAAGAGAGACCTGTGTATCTGGTACTGTCAACACTGAGGTCTTTACGATTTAATGTCTGAGAATCCAAGCCTGAAAGCCTGAGTGTATTCCAGTCCCAGACACAGTGTTATATTAGCATGCTGCTCAGGCTGGACCACCACTCACTGCTCACACATTGAATTAGTGTGTGTGTGATACAAACACATACACACACATACACACAGCCTGCAGCTCTTAGATCAGACATGCAGCACAGGGTTCGATGAGGAATCCAATAGTGTCGTGCTCCTCTCTATTTCTCTCTCAATTCAATTTCAATTTAAGGGCTTTATTGGCATGGGAAACATATGTTGACATTGCGAAAGGAAGTGAAATAGATAGTACACAAAGATGAAATAAACAATAAAAAATTAAACTGTAAACATTACACTTACAAAAGTATCAAAAGAATAAAGACATTTCAAATGTCATATTATGTATATATATATATATATATATATATATATATATATATATATATATATATACAGTGTTGTAATGATGTGCAAATAGTTAAAGTACGAAAGGGAAAATAAATAAATATGTCAGTTAAGAACAAATTCTTATTTACAATGACGGCATACCAAAAGGCAAAATATATATATATATATACAGTGGGGCAAAAAATGTATTTAGTCAGCCACCAATTGTGCAAGTTCTCCCACTTAAAAAGATGAGAGAGGCCTGTCATTTTCATCATAGGTACACTTCAACTATGACAGACAAAATGAGGAAAAAATATCCAGAAAATCACATTGTAGGATTTTTAATGAATTTATTTGCAAATTATATAAAGTATATATATATATATAGAACAAAAGACACATCACAACAAGGGAAACAACACGACACTACATAAAGCGAGACCTAAGACAACATAGCAAGGCAGCAAAACATGACAACACAGCATGATAGCGACACAACATGACAACAACATGGTAGCAACACAACACAGTATCAGCACAAAACATGGTACAAACATTACTGGGCACAGACAACAGCACAAAGGTCCAGAAGGTAGAGACAACAATATATCACACAAAGCAGCCACAACTGTCAGTAAGAGTGTCCATGATTGAGTCTTTGAATGAAGAGATTGAGATAAAACTGTCCAGTCTGAGTGTTTGTTGCAGCTCGTTCCAGTCACTAGCTGCAGCAAACCGAAAAGAGGAGTGACCCAGGGATGTGTGCGCTTCGCGGACCTTTAACAGAATGTGACTGGCAGAACGGGTGTTGTATGTGGAGGATGAGGGCTGCAGTAGATATCTCAGATAGGGGGGAGTGAGGCCTATTTACAACGGTGTTTGTTCTTCATTGGTTGCTTTTTTCTTGTGGCAACAGGTCACAAATCTTGCTGCTGTGATGGCACACTGTGGTATTTCACCCAAATAGAAATGGGAGTATATCAAAATTGGATTTGTTTTCGAATTCTTTGTGGATCTGTGTAATCTGAGGGAAATATGTGCAGAAGATCTAGGTGCTGCTGTAGGCCCTCCTTGGTTGGTGACAGAAACACCAGATCATCAGCAAACAGTAGACATTGACTTCAGATTCTAGAAGGGTGAGGCCGGGTGCTGTAGACTGTTCTAGTCCCCTCGCCAATTCGTTGATATATATGTTGAAGAGGGTGGGGCTTAAGCTGCATCCCTGTCTCATCCCACGGCCCTGTGGAAAGAAAGCATAAGAAGACTTTCCCTTTGTTTTCTTTTGTTTGTCAATTAAGGTGTGCAGGGTGAATACGTGGTCTTTTGTACAGTAATTTGGTAAAAAGCCAATTTGACAATTGCTCAGTACATTTTGTTCGCTGAGGAAATGTACAAGTCTGGATTCTCACAAGGTTGGTGTTGGGGTCAAATTTGTCTACACTTTTGTGGATTGGGGTGATCAGTCCTTGGTTCCAAATATTGGGGAAGATGCCAGAGCTAAGGATGATGTTAAATAGTTTAAGTATAGCCAATTGGAATTTATGGTCTGTATATTTTATCATTTCATTTAGGATACCATCAACACCACAGGCCTTTTTGGGTTGGAGGGTTTGTATTTTGTCCTGTAGTTCATTCAAAGTAATTGGAGAAGTTCAATGTTCTGGTAGTCTTTAATAGTTGATTGTAAGATTTGTATTTGATCCTGTATGTGTTTTTGCTAGTTTGCTCTTTGTTCTTTGTTATAGAGCCAAAAAGATTGGAGAAGTGGTTTATCTATACAGTACATCTCCATTTTGGATAGATAACTATTTGTGTTGTTGTTTGTTTAGAGTTTTCCAAATTTCCCATAAGTGGTTAGGTTCTATGGATTCTTGAATTACATTGAGCTGATTTCTGACATGCTGTTCCTTCTTTCTCCGTAGTGTATTTCTGTATTGTTTTAGTGATTCACCATAGTGAAGCAGTAGGCTCAGGTTTTCTGGGTCTCTATATTTTTGGCTGGATAGGTTTCTCCATTTCTTTCTTAGGTTTTTACATTCTTCATCAAACCATTTGTCAATGTTGTTAAATTTCTTAGGATGTCTGCTTTAATTTTTTTAATTTCTTAGGGAAGCTGAGAGGTCAAATATACTGTTTAGGTTTTCTATTGCCGGGTTTACACACTGAAACATTTTGTCCATGAAATTATCTAGAAGGAGTTGAATTTGTTGTTGCCTAATTGTTTTTTGGTAGATTTCCACACTACTCTCCTTCCATTATAGCTTTTCTTAATATTATTCAGCTCCTATGGCTTTGATGCCTCATGATTGAGCAAAGCTCTTTTCAAGTAGAGTGTGATTTTTTTTTTCTGTGATCTGATAGGGGTGTCAGTGGACTGACTGTGAACTCTCTAAGAGACTCTGGGTTGAGGTCAGTGATAAAGTAGTCTACAGTACTACTACCAAGAGATGAGCTATATGTGTGCCTACCATAGGAGTCCCCTCGAAGCCCACCATTGACTATGTACATACCCAGAGTCCGACAGAGCGGCAGGAGTTGTGACCTGTTTTTGTTGGTTATGTTGTCATGTGTTTTGTCTAGTGGGACATATGGGGGAGGGAATGTTGTCGCCTCCGGGTAGGGGTGTGTGCTGAGGATGTCAGGTTCTTGTCCAGTTCTGGCATTTAGGTGCCACCGACTAGTACGTGTCCCTGGGCCTGGAAATTGTTGATCTCCACCTCTAGGATGGAGAAGCTGTCATAGTTAAAGTATGGGGATTATATTGGGGGGATATAGGTAGCATTCATGAGTAAATGTTTCTCTGTTGAGATAATTTACTTATTAATTTCTAGCCAGATGTTAAATGTTCCTATTTTGACTAATTTAATGGAGTGCTCTAAACCAAATTAGCATACCCCATGAGTCTCTTCCCTGTTTCACACCTGATAGTTTGGTGGATGGGACTACCAGATCTGTGTAACCTAGATGGCAACCAGTGGGTCCATCTCCTTTATACCATGTTTCTTGTAGGATGACAATGTCTGTATTTCCAATTTCTTTGATGATGTCTGGGTTCTTCCTCTTTAGACCAAAGGCAGATGACCTCAGACCTTGTATGTTCCAGGATGAGATAGTTAAAACTTTGTGTTTCATATTGTCTAGTAGTTGTTTTTGTGGGGTTTAGGCCCGGACCATCACAGTAGTCTCTCTCACACATGCAAACACACACACACACACACACACACACACACACACACTCATATCCTACACAAACTGCATTACAATAATCATGTCAAAGTCACAGCATTGGTATTCTGAGGATGTGTCAGTGAGAAAAACAAGCCTGTAGAGGTGTGCTCCTCCAAAGTGAGACGATACAACAAAAGAATGATCTGAAATAATGGTTACCCCCCTTCACCATAAAGTACAGGAAATTAATAGTATGATGCAGGGCTAATGGCTATGGACATCATGCTGCAATGAGCACTATTTTAGGATTATTTGCCGCTAAGATTAGCTATCTGACAATGAGGTGTGTGGGATGACCCTCTCTGTCTAGAACAGTATAATATCTAGTTCACACACACACACACACTCACACACACACACACACACACACACACACACACACACACACACACACACACACACACACACACACACACACACACACACACACACACACACACACACACACACACACACACACACACACACACATATACACACAGCTTTATGTTAAATAGGGCCAAGGGGATTGAGAGAGTAGGAACTGCCTCCACTCTCAACATAAATCCTCTGAATGCTGATACAGAGCTACTATGTAGGAGGTTAGATACACCAGGGATCTGAAGCATGTACGGACCTTTCACTCCGTGTGTATGTCGTCTGCTGTATATACAGTAGAATCCCAATGCATATGTAGCTAAGTCTTTATTCACCCCTGACTTTGACATTAGCCAATCTACTCCCGTCTGAAGGAGCATAGCATGCATGCACACACACACACACACACACACACACACACACACACACACACACACACACACACACACACACACACACACACACACACACACACACACACACACACACACACACACAGACAGTAGCCACCAGACAACTGAAGGCTCTTTGAGGGTTCCTGTTTTAATTTGTCTTGACTTGAGAAGGTTTTATATATTACTGACAACAGGAACAAACAAACCCAGTTCTCGCTTTGATGTGCTCTTCTAAGTGTCAATCACATCCTACTGTGTACATAGTGTGTGTGGATGATGTGGGAGAATGTTGTCTGTTTGGGTTTCTGCTTGATACAGGGTTCTCCTACAGTGGGGCGAGAGGTGTCTGTGGGTGGGTGTGTGCATGTAAGCTCATGTGTTTGTTAATATGGGGTTTTCCTGCCGAGCTGTTAGGTGTGTATCTAACTGTCCCCCCGTCTAAAGGGTATGCATAGCAAACATACAGCTGACAACAGACTCAGGGTGCACCAACATTATCACTGATCAGCCCTACAGGCAGGCAGTGACAGACTACAGACTACACACAGTAATTTACCCCTCCCTGTCCTCCCATGTGAAGGATCTGCCCTGCAATTTACCCCTCCTCGCCCTGTGGTACCATGTAATACACACGTCCCAGCACACAGCACCATGCAATCTACCTCTCATCTCCTGCTTGATTTTGCCTTGGAGAGGAACACACAGAACGAGCTACACTGGGGAATTATGACCTCTATGACGAAAGCAGTCAAAACAACAGGACTGTCTGGCATTTGGACTTTCTCTGTTTAATTATCTGTGTGGATGATCTCAAGCTGTTATGACAAGAGACTACAGGATATCAGGAGGGTGGGGACGGTGGTAGGGGATTATGTCATCTAAAGCGACATATATTTCATATGTACTAAACTTGCAACCATCCCTTCGGCGTAACCAAGGAGATAATATGAAGAGCCATCGCAGAGAAGCAGAGGAAAATAACATATAGTAAATGGTGGAGAATGTATGTTTTTGGTGTGAAAGGGGGGATTTAGCTATGCACTATCTCGGTTGTCTTGGAAACTGACTCGCATCCCTGCGTTGCCTCGTTTTGCCCAAAAGAGTAAAAGAATGAGAGAGACTGAAACATCCAAGAGAGAGAGAGCAACCAAGAGAGAGCAACTGAGAGAGAGAGAGAGCAACTGAGAGAGAGAGCAACTGAGAGAGAGAGAGAGCAACTGAGAGAGAGAGGAACATAGAGAGAGAGAGAGAGAGAGAGAGAGAGAGAGAGAGAGAGCAACCGAGAGAGAGAGCAACCGAAAGAGAGCAACAGAGAGAGAGAGCGAGAGAGAGAGAAACCGAGAGAGAGAACAGCTGAGAGAGAGCAACTGAGAGAGAGAGAGAACAACAGAGAGAGCAACTGAGAGAGAGAGAGCAAGAGAGAGAGAGAGAGAGAGCAACTGAGAGAGAGAGAGAGAGAGAGAGAGAGAGAGAGAGAGAGAGAGAGCAACCGAGAGAGAGAAAGAGAGAGAGAGAACAACAGAGAGAGCAACTGAGAGAGAGAGAGAGAGAGAGAGAGAGAGAGAGAGAGAGAGAGAGAGAGAGAGAGAGAGAGAGAGAGCCAGCGAGAGAGAGAGAGAGAGAGAGAGAGAGCAACCGAAAGAGAGCAACAGAGAGAGAGAGAGAGAGAGAGAGAAACCGAGAGAGAGAGAACAGCTGAGAGAAGAGCAAGCTGAGAGAGAGAGAGAACAACAGAGAGGCAACTGAGAGAGAGAGAGAGAGCAAGAGAGAGAGAGAGAGAGAGCAACTGAGAGAGAG